>NC_057810.1:712039858-712059651 GCF_018294505.1 Triticum aestivum | reverse complement strand
GGCCTATATAAAGGAGGGGGGAGGGAGGGCAGCCGCACCTAAGTCTTGGCGCCTCCCTCCCCCTGCTACACCTCTTCCTCCTCCCGCAGTTGCTTGGCGAAACCCTGCCGGAGTCCTACTGCATCCACCACCACGCCGTCGTGCTGCTGGATCTTCGTCAACCTCTCCTTCCCCCTTGCTGGATCAAGACGAAGGAGACGTCATGCTGACCGTACGTGTGTTGAACGCGGAGGTGCCATCCGTTCGGCGCTAGGATCTCCGGTGATAGGATCACGACGAGAACGACTACCTCAACCCCGTTCTCTTGAACGCTTCCGCACGCGATCTACAAGGGTATGTAGATGCATCTCTCTCTCTCGTTGCTAGATGAACTCATAGATGGATCTTGGTGAACGTAGGAAAATTTTTATTTTATGCAACGTTCCCCAACAAATATGGAAGTCTTGTATGCAGTGATGGAAAAGTTTATTTGTTAATTGTCTGACTAATGGCTCAATTGTTCACAAAGGGAACTTTTATTGTATAAAACAGTTGGTACATTTTACACAAGGGGGATACATTTAGGGATTGCATGCTAATTTGTGCCACTATGATAAATCATATCATCCTTGTATGACCACCTGCTAGATTGGTGTGGGTGATGAAGTCGTAGAGAGCTTGTGCAAATTCTTGGACGCGGTTTTGTGCAGTTTGACACCATAGCATGTCACCGTTGAGTCACTGGTATGTGGTCAAGACAGGGAGGCTCCCGTCGCCGCCTGTCAAAATCAAAAACATCATCATTGCAAGTTTACAACGTAATATACTACTCCCTCTATCCTATAATATAAGACATTTTTTGACACTAATGTAGTGCAAAAAAACGTGCTACATTGTGGGACGGAGGGAGTAGCATATGGCGCAGGCTGAACTTAATCGATTTTTCTTCTTTCGTGTGAGAGCCAGTCAGTCAAGCATGCAGGAAAAACTTGGCTAGCGGTGGCACCGTAGTAGTGCCTTGAAAGCTAGGGTCGGTGAGTGAGTCAACGGTCGCCATGCACCGTCGCATACGTCGACAGTCGCCATGCCGGCCGGCGTACGTCGACGGTCCGATCCGCCCGACGTCGCCGTCCGAATCCATCCGCTCAGGCACCCGTCACACATTCCGCTCTGTGGCTGCAATGCCGGACGATGTCAGCCGCTTGATCAAGATTCTTTTCGTTGCCGCCGGGAAAGAATCTACGTTACGCGCTCTTGTACGGTTAGCACAACTCGATGGGAGGATGATCCAAGAAACAAACAAAGGGAACACCGGCATGACCAATGAAATTTTAATAGTGCATGCTGCCACGTGTCGACGAAGAACGGGTACATCCACACTGACGCACAAAAAATAAACAGCACAAGACAGAATCGAAAACGATTGACACAAGAAAAAAGAGAACGGGTACACCGGCTTCTTTTTTACTGATTGTGAAATTGTGTGACATTGATTTAGAGAGCTTGCTAGCACGATGAAGTAAAATCCAATGAGAATAAAATTGTACTGTTAGTATATGATACCCGTCAAAGTTATATTCTTTGATAAAAATAACGTTTTTATTTTTTGCGGGAACTTCGATAAATAACGTTGATGTCCAAGACAACAGTTTGTAATTAAAGACATGATAAAGTAGCACTTCGAATGCAAGTTTTCTAGGCCAGCTCATGTAGCTGCTAGGATCATGGAAAGTGGTGGAGAGAACACATGATTGACTTCGACGAGCTTCAGGGATGAAAATCTAGGTCTAACCTGAGTTGGTTATACCTTGCAATGATGATGTTTTTGCATCATTATCTTATTGAAGACATTGCTCGGATATGCTCAGAATGATATTTTAGGGTGAAAATCTAGAATCTGACCTTTGACTGTTGGATCTGATGACGACGATGCTTGAGTGTCGCTTCCTTCCTGGAGGCGTTCCTGTTGAAGAATCTCTCTGTCCTTGTGGTGTCATGAGATAATTGGTGCGGATACAGTCATAGTTGTAGTTTGTCGCTTTGGTTTTTTTTTCCTTGCTCATACATAGCTTGGGTCTTATATAACTTTGCTATTTGCCGGTGTATTCTTTATGTGTGTGTTGGTGTTGACGGTGTGCATTCCAGCTATGCATTGATCGGGTGTGTGCTCGTTGTGTTTGTATCCACTTGATGCTTCGTTTTGAGTCAATAAAATCCATCCTTTATTGAAAAGTGCAAGTGTGAGGCAAAGACCCATGTGACTCTTGACTAGGGTTTCCTCAGCCTCTTGCCGGCGCTGTCGCTGATCCGCCTCGTCTCCTATGGTCCTAAGACCATGGAGGCGCGGTGGATCTCGGCCCCTGCCAGCGAGAGGGCTACGTTTTTAGGTGTTTTTTAATTTTGTTAGAGTTTGTGGCGTGTTCAAGAAGACGAGGCGGCAGCGGTTTCTGAATATGGAATAAGGTTCTTCCTGTCTAACCTTGATACCGAAGGTTCTCTCTGTCAAGTACGCTGGCACGGTCCGAATCCATCCATGCACCTGTACATACCTTACCCGTCATGGACGGTCGTCCACCTTTGTTCTTCACATATGAAGATAAAGTTTTTTTCTAAAAGAACTTGCCAAAGCAAAGAAGCTGGAAAGGTGGACAGATTTGTTCTACAAGAACAGACGGACGCCGGCCATTGCTGGTTTTGCCGTGCACGCAGGTCGCACGGCGAGCTCTGCAGGCCGCGATTGCAGCGTGGAATCGTGTGCAGAGAGAAGGCACGAGGCGACCGTCTCATTTATTCCCGCGCACTCGCGATGAAGTGCGTTTGGAGAAGTAGCATTTTTAGTTTCTTCAATCGGAAACATTCTTTCTACACTACACCTACGAAAATAAATTCTGGAAGAGGATCATATGCCTACACATACGTATGTATACTTTGTGGGTAAGAGATTTCATCAACAAATATTCCATGTGTACTGTACACAAAGAAGACGAGCATGTAGATCAAAAATGTATTTTTGTTGTATTTGTGCCAGAATTTTTTTCTTTTCTTCTGTAGTATACAAATATTTGTATTATTTAATGAACTTTGCAGGTGCATAGAGATAGTGCATCTGCATTTTATAGATAAAATATATGTTTGTGGAAATGTTTAAATAGCGTCTTTGATTATTGTTTTGAATTCTTGGCACACTAGAGGCCCGTCCCTAAAATATCGCACTCGAGAAGTTGGAGCATCACTTCCTTTTTATGTGCTGAGTGGAGTAGAAAACAGCATCACAATTTATAAACTACTCTCTATATCACAAAATAAGTAGTAGTGTTATTTGGACAATTATCTGTCTACAAGATGTACCTCTGAGGCTCTGACTAGTAATTCGTGTTTTATTATTTTTATTAAATTATGAAAAACTGAGATTCTATAAATGCTTTTCAGGACGAGCCCATGCACAAGGTTTTAAATTTTTGATTTTTTTTAAAGTTGGCTGGAAATATGTCCAAACCATTACTCCCTCCGCCCATAATGTAAGTGTCAAAAAAATGTCTTACATTATGGGACGGAGAGAGTACTTGTTTATGATATATAAGGCCTAAAATTTGATTTAGCTGCATAAAGAACAAGCGAGTTTTTGTCTGGTGGTTCCTGCTAGAGAGAGAGAGAGAGAGAGAGAGAGAGAGAGAGAGAGAGAGAGAGAGAGAGAGAGAGAGAGATTTGAACATATATATATGGTGCAAACAAAATATCGCTAGATTAAACAAGAGTACTTACGTGTCTGCCCGACACCTAGTGCAGATGGATGCCTAATCCAAAGTCGCGCCTCTTTTTTCAGTGATATAGAAACATCACTTGTTCCTGTCAGCTCTCTTTTCTTTGTAAGATCTCACTTGTTCCTGTCTAGCCTAATTAATTCTCACATGGGAACAGTCGGCACAATCAAGGCGATTTAATGGTAATGCCACCTGTCCACAAAGAACAGATACAACCAACTGACACAAAAGAAAAGATCAACACAAGACATAATAGAAAACGACTGACACAGGAAAGAAATATAGGATCATGCATTTTCCCTTTTATAAAGATTGTGAAATGTGTGCCACCGATTTAAAGAGCTAGCGCAATAAAATAAATCCACTAAGAATAAAACTGTACGGTTAGAATCTGCTGATTAGTGTCAAAGTTATATACTCGACAAATTATGCCAATGTTCACCACAACAACCTTTTTAATTTAAAAACATGCGAAAGTACTCACCCCCCTTGCTTCTCGTCCCATTTGGCTTCTCAAATATAAGGATCAACCACAGCTAAAAATTATGCAATTTATGTACGTATAGGCATGCATTTGTATCATATATAAATCTTATATTGAAAGCGCAATCCATGATCAAACGTTGTTGACGAAATTCTGTTTACACCATAATTTAACGAACGGATAGAGTAGTGGTGGTACTTTTATCATTATTATACGTTCTTACAAAATCCATGATCACTAGTTCTAAAATAAAAACAAGAAGACGGTAAAAAAGATGAATTCAATTCAACTTCAAGGCAAATTGAAAACTATCCCCTTGGTGTTGTAGATGGGCGGCAGGCATACGTCGATGTTCCGGTCCACCCGTCATCACCATCTAAATCCGCCCATGCACCACCCGCCATAGATGGTGATCCATGTTTGTTCTTCTTTTTATTTTTTGCAGGGAAAAATACACGTTTCTTTTCACACACACGAATATTATAGGCAAAAGGTGCAACAACAAAGGAGAAAAGAAAATAGAACACTCACCTTATCAGTTGCACGAATCGTTTTTCTTGGAATAGGCGGCGACATGGGCGGCCGTGTAACCCTAGCGCCAACCCGTCATCAAACCCTCTTGTCACTACCAGGTATACCTGGCCAAACCTCGGGCCAGGCCGAGCCAAGCCCGTGGCAAAAAACTAGGCCCGGGCCCGGCCTGGCCCGGCCATCAGGCCTGGTTTTTGGGCCCAAGCCCGGCCCGAACGTGTAAAAGCCCGCCAGGCCTCGGGCCTCAGGCCGGGCCCCTTCAGAAAAGCGCAAAAACGACGGGTTCGGGCCGGCCATCAGGCGGTGCGTGGTGGTGATGGGCGGAGGGATTCAGCATGGGGTTCTTCATCGGTGGTCCGGCCTAGCTAGATCATTAGAGGGGTGGGCGTCGGTGCACGATCATTAGGCCCCGGACCTGTTGGACAACAGCATGGGTGATTCCTTTCAGTTTCTCTTTAGAGAGTCTTCGTGTTCGGTTTGGAACGGTGAAGCGGTGGCGCTGTTTCAGAGTAGGAAAATGTTCTCCTTGCCCCTATCCTTATTTTGTTGGTGTGTTTCCCGTCAATGGCGGGTCTTCTTGGATCCGGCTGGTTTAGGTTTCCGGTGAATCCGTCTGCGGCTGACCGCCACCCGAACTGTATGGATTTTCTCTTGGCTGCCTTGAAAGGGTGAGTGAGTGAGTGAGTCAACGGTCGCCATGCACCGCCGCATACTCGGTCGCACGTCTAGACTTGGCCCTGTGTTTCTTCGTTCAAGGAGGGTCCGTGTCTATCTATGAGCGATGTACGTCTGTCTTCTGGAGGCGGCCGGCCGGCGTACGTCGTCGATCCGATTCCGATCGTCGCCGTCCGAATCCATCCATGCAAATGCAATGCAGCTGGCGTGCAGCTGGTCTCTGCTCGCCATGGACGGACGGACGGCCATCCTCGCTTCTTTGTTTCACACACGTACGATACGAAAAGCAAAAAGGGGAAAGAAAGAAGGTGCAAAGGCAAAGGTGCCGGCCGGAAAGAAAGGGGGACGGATCCATCCCACAACAACGGACGGACGCCGGCCATCGCCGCCGCTGGTCTTCACTCTTCACCATGCGTGCACGCACGATCCACGGCCGGCCGCAACCGCACAACGGAATCGCGCACGGACGACATATGGCCTTTGGCCTTATCGCAGAGGAAAAGGAGCGCAGGGGGCAAGCTGCGGCGCAGCGATTTTATTCTTTTTTCCTCAAAAAAAGAAAAAACAAATCCGTAACAAGTCCCCCATCTAGCTAGATCATTTTTATTTTATTCGCGCTTGCTATAGCACTAGACTAGATAGATACACGCATATGATCAAAAAAAAAAAAAAAAGACTAGATAGATACACGCAGACATTTTGTTGCGGTTACAATTTATACAAGCTACTCTCGAAACAAGCTTTCGCATCGATATATAAATAAAGCAACAACACAACAAGGTACACGGTCGAACGATATGATATAATGGGGAGGCTCACTTACAAAGCACATCAAAAGATGGACATGAAACTAGAACAAGCTTGACACCTAGTCGAGGCTCGACCGGAGACATCTGGGGCTCCACGACAATGCCCCCAAGAGGATGACGATACAAAGTGTCGCCGCTGCCGTGTCTAAACAAACACACTGGAGTGGTATTTTGGAGACTGATATGGTCCTCAACGTAGTAACTTGGACCAGCAGTTAATTTTTATGATGTACATATGAAACTGAGAATAATGTACTCCCTGCGACCCAAAATAATTGACGTATAAAATTGTATTAAAGGAGGGTCAATTAATTTAGATCGGATGGAGTACTAGAATTCAATAAATACATTCCAGGATAAATTAAGTTCTTATACATATAAAGTGGTTTTCAAATTTTCTGTCCAAATAATCAAAATGAAATCTGTGCTAAAAGTTTTAATAATTTAACTAGGCACCGACTTGGTCGCAAATACAAGTTTTATTTGCTACAATTTGGGTGAAAATCAAGTCAGCCGTGTAAATAGCAGTTCAATTCTTGTCCCCGTGGTTCTTCCTAAAAAAATAGATAGATTTCTGCATATGCCGCCAAAGATATTGCTGGATTAAACAAGAGTACTCACCTACGTGCCCAACACCTAGTGCGGATGGATGCCTAATCCAAAGCTACACTTTTTTGCCCTGATATAAAAATCTCACTTGTTTCTGTCTGATCTCTTCTCACATGTGAACACCGGCACAACCAAGGTGATTTAATACTAAGGCCAGTGCCACGTATAGACGATGGATAGATACAACCATTCACACAAAAAGATCCTCACAAGAGGGAATCGAAAACGATTGACACGAGAAAGGATCGTACTACTAAATGGTTGCACCATTGGTTTAAAGAGTAAGCACAATAAAATAAAATTCAATAATAATGATATTGTACTATTGGAATCTCGTGATTACTGTCAAAGTTATATTCGAGAAATTTAAAACAAGATGAGGAGCCTCCTGGAGTCATGGACAATATATCAAGGAGCCCACCTGAATGAGATACCGGAATTCGTTTCTGATTGCAATCGAGTCCCGCTCAGCAAGGACAAGGATGCACCATTGCAACCTTGGTAATGGGCTATGGGGTATATTGACGTTCAACAATTACTCAGGAGAAAGTACTCACCAGGGCATTTAAGTTTTACTAATAAGATACTAATTGGTTCAACAATTACTTCACTAGTATGTAATTTACACACAGTCTTGCACACACGCACACTCTACCCCTATGAGCACCTTCGAAAGACTGAGCCGGCATATCATCTTGAAATTTACGAAGTCACTATCTTTAAATTTAAAAAAATTCCTTGTGGAGTAGCACTTTTATTATTTGTACATTATTAATAGCTCTATAAAAAAAGGGTAAAAGAAAAGAGAGAGAGAGAGAGAGAGAGAAAAGGAGAGAGGCAGGAGGCAATAAAAGCGGAAGGAGGAGAGGAGAAAAGCAGAGGAGGGAGGGAAGGCCAAATCCCACAACTTTAGAGAGAGAAAGCGGAGGAGGAAGGCGACGACTCCTCTCGTGCAGAGCGGAGCCAGAGAGAGAGAGGGAGAGGGAGCGCGGCCATGTGGAAGCCATGGGCGCGCGCGGCGTGGACGTCGTGACGACACCTGCTTGCTTGCCCTCTCGGCCCTCCCCACCGCCCCCCACGCCCACGCCCATGCCCGCGCCCATGACCCCGCCGCCGCAATGCGCCTCAAAACCCCATCTTTGACCCGGCGGGCTCCGTGAGGGATCCCTGATCCATGGCGGAGGCGCCGCCGCCCAAGCTGCTCTACATTGCCGTCGCCGACGGCGGCGGCCGGCGGGCGTTCCGGTACACCCGCCCCGTCCTGCAGAGCACCCTCCAGCTCATGGGCTGCAAGGCTCGCCACGCCTTCAAGGTCCGTCGTCCCCCCATCCCTTCCCCCCTCCCCCTTTCCTCTTTGCTGTCTGCGATCTTGATCCCTCCCGAGCAATGGACGGCCGCCCGCCTCCGATTGGAGGCCCTCGCGCGCCATGCCACGATTAGATTAGAGTATTAGACTGGGGACGAAACTGGCTGCTCCTACTCTGTTTCAGATGCCACAGATCCTCCATGGCGCTGCTGCACATGTGCAGCATAGAGCTCTGGCGCTTCTGCCTGAATTGCTCCTTCCTGGTTCAGACGATGCAGTTAGGCATGCCCAGCATAGTGTTCGGCAGTGGGACGATTTTGACACGGGAAGGTGACAACTGCCTCTGCCTGCTTCTGTTATGTTCTAGAGTAGATGCCATAGATCCTTCATGTTCATTCATGGGCAGCACATGCCTAGCAGGGTGTTGAATCGATTGTTCTTTGCTCAAGAGATGTAGTTAGGCATGCCTAGCATAGTGTTTGGCGGTGGGACGATTTCGACACGGGAAGGCGACAGCCGCTCCACCAATCGATGAGCACACCATGTTCTTGGCCCAATCCGATCCAAACTCCCCCGGGCCGGTTCACTTCCCTTGGATTGGATTGGACAGGAAACTCCCATATCCCTTTCGCCGTCTTTTGGCCAGGGTCATTCTTTGCAACAAAAGATCGGATCTGATTCCGCGTATTTTGTCCAAGCTGTTCCTCTTGTTGCAGACTGAATTTTGTCTTTTGGTGATACTTTGCTTGGGGGTCATTATCGTCACATACCGTTGCCCCCTTTGCTACACCTACACCTAGTGTGAATCGCTATTCCTTTCTTCGATTTATTGTGCTCTGATGACAGAGACATCACCATGTTATGATGATATAGACATCCAGGCTTTGCCTTGCCAATGATCTTTATGCTCGGGAACTGCAGCTTGACGGGCTACCGTTCTAGTCTGTATCTTGGAACCGGGCCTGAGCTCCGGTATCGGGTTCCCACTTGACGTAATTTCTGTACTCTGATTTGGTGTTGGCTGTTTGGCGTATCTTGTTTTCCTCATCGTCCATTTCGATTAGCTTCCTAATCAAATATGCATCTTGGAGTTGACCTGAGCTCTGGCATCGGGTTCTCACTTGACGTAATTTTCGTACTCTGCTTTGATCATGACTGTTTGGCGTGTCTTGTTTTTCTCATCGTCCGTTTCGGTTAGCTGCCTAAGCAAATATGCATCTTGGAGTTGACCTGAGCTCTGGCATCAGGTTCTCACTTGACGTAATTTCCGTACTCTGATTTGATCATGACTGTTTGCTGTATCTTGTTTTTCTCATCGTCCATTTCGGTTAGCTGCCTAAGCAAATATGCATCTTGGAGTTGACCTGAGCTCTGGTATCAGGTTCTCACTTAACGTAATTTTCTTACTCTGATTTGGTCATGACTGTTTGGCATATCTTATTTTCCTCATCGTCTTTTTCGATAAGCTGCAAAGTAATACGCCGTTTCTGTGCACAACTTATTTTTATTGGTGTGCGGAGTTTAACAGTGAATTTTTTGTCACCCTTGTTGGCACTGTCAGATTAGCAAGAGAGTGTTCAGTGTGATGAGGAGTGAATTCTTGGATGCATCAAGGTCAGACAGGGCTGTTAAAGAAGAAAATGCCTCTAGCCTGGGCATTGGAGAAGATGCTGAGATGCTTAACACAGATATTCTAGACGCAACTGGCAGCAGCTTGCCCTTCGAATTGTACAAGACGCAGACAACGATTCTTGTTTCAAGAGAGAGGTTTCTGAATATCGTGTGTGATGCACTCTCTTCTTACAAGTATGTTGGACCAAACCAGAAGGCTGACTTGCTTCTTGCTTGCAGGTAACTTTACCCTATCTGTATCTTATTGAGTTCATACGAATTAGTAGCAATCCAACTAGCATATTTCTTCATTGATTTAATTTACAGCTCCTAGTCATCTATTATGTCCACAACTGAATAGGCTCAGGACAGACATTTATGCTTAGGGTGCTTTGTTAAAGTCAATGATTCCTTTCAAAAAAGCCAAATTATTCTCATGAGCATGGTGCATGCATTATGCTCCAATGAAATATGCATATATTATCCAAGTCATTTCAGGGCACACATAGGGTAGCTACTCAATGGATTCAGCAGCAGCTAATTTTTGCAATTGTGTCTTTTTCCAATTATTCTGATCAGAATTAAGGAGAAAAAGGAATCGGTGACAGTACTCTTGTGTGGGACAAGCGGATGCGGCAAGTCTACCCTATCGTCTCTGTTGGTATGTTAATTTTCTAACCTAAGAGTCTCGGCCATTTCTTGATAGGTGATAGCTATACTATATAGAACACCAGTGACACAGTAGTTCTGCACAGGAAGAAGCATTTAATGCTAAGTATCTGCATATCAGATACCAATTTAAAGCGCTTTGACATCTTTCCTGCGCTGTTGTGTTTCTTGTCGCTTTTAGAAGATTGAACTGTAAATTAAAGAGATACATGATGCTGACTCTTTTCTGAATGCTAAATACAGTCTGTTTGTTTTACCCAGGGTAGTAGATTGGGCATAACGACAGTGGTTTCTACTGATTCCATACGCCATATGATGAGAAGCTTTGCAGATGAAAAGCAAAATCCACTTCTCTATGCGTCAACCTACCATGCAGGAGAATACTTGGACCCTGTTGCAGTTGCTCAGTCAAAGGCTAAGCGCCAGGCAAAGAAGCTCGCAATGGTTTCTCATCCTAACACCAGTGAAGGCCAAGATGACACTTCAGATGTTAAATCTCGCCATGGATCCTCAGTATTACCTCCTAGGACCGAGCTGATTGGCAGCAAACAAATGGCGATAGAAGGGTTCAAGGCGCAAAGCGAGATGGTCATCGACAGCCTGGACAGATTAATTACATCCTGGGAAGAGCAGAAGCAATCTGTTATTGTTGAAGGAGTTCATTTGAGCCTCAATTTTGTGGTGCGTACTAGTCCAGAAGCAACACTGATATTCTATTACAGCGCTCTTGTGTCGTTTACCTGTTATATATTTTGTTGCACTGATGAATTGACTAAGCTATATTTTATTTTGAATATCTAATAGATGGGGCTAATGAAGAAACATCCTTCCATAATACCATTTATGGTCTACATTGCAAATGAGGAGAAGCACATGGAACGGTTTGCTGTACGCGCAAAGTACATGACACTGGACCCAGCAAAGAACAGATATATCAAGTACATCCGGAACATCAGGGCTATCCAGGAGTACCTTTGCAACCGAGCAGACAAGCATCTGGTACCCAAAATTAACAACACTAACGTTGACCAGAGCGTGGCAGCGATACATGCCACGGTTTTCAGCTGTCTTCGCCGGCGAGAAGTTGGGGAGCAGTTGTATGACCTCAACACAAACACCGTTCCTGTAGTGGATGAGGAATACAGGAACCAGCGTGCAGCTAACTCCTTGGGTTCCAAGGGCATGTTCCAGCTCATTCAAAGGAAGGGGTCTTCGAGGAACCTGATGGCTCTCCTTAACCCTGATGGTTCGGTGACTAAGGCTTGGCATGTAGATTCAGGTGATGGCAATGCTAATGGCAATACAGGCAGTGGTAGATCAGTAGGAAATCATATGGTTAACCCATCACTAATTGGGAAGGCGGAGTCAGTTAATCTCCAGTTTGGTTCTTTCGGGATTAGCGCGTGGCTGAGTGACACAGGTGGCGGCACCAGCCATGCTGGAAGTGTAGATGACCTGAGGGCTGATGGGATCGAGACAGGCGGTAGATACTTCTCCTCATGCTGCAGCTCACCAAAGACGTCAGACTGCGCCTCCAAAGAGGTATGTGTTGTGTGCATCAACACTAAGATATGTTTGTTATTAATACTGGCATCAATGTGTTAATGTTTTTTTAGACGATTGCTGATGCTATACATTCCGATCTAACGAATGCTCTGGTGACCTTTCCAGCATATGGAGGATTATTCAGTCTATGGTAGTGAAGAGGATGCTGACGACCCACCTGACGCTGAAACTGATGAGGATCTAACTGATGAAGAAAGAGATGTTCATGAGGTAGCTAACTATATTATCCAGCAATTTTCCTAGTGGGATTTACTTGTACTTCTGTTCTGGTAGCAGATACTTGATTGCAGTTGCTGCTTCCTAAACTCCTTCAAATACATTGTGCCATATGCTAACCAGGAATGCCAGTTGATAGCATGCCTCAGTTCAAAGCTTGTGCGTCAGCAATCCAAGCTTTTTCTAGATTGCTAAATGTTTTCTGCGCCAACCAATTCCTTCAGATTGAAGCGGGATCAGTCGACGAGCACTCCACCAAGTCTGACGAGGAGTACGATGACCTAGCGATGCAGGACGTGATGGGGAACGGCAACTGCTCCGACGACGACGAGCAGGCTGCGGGGTACGGCGCCAGGAGGTCACCGCCCATGGAAGAGAGCATCCTCGGAGCAGATGACGCCATGGTGGAGGGCAGGTACCACCACAACCTGGACCTCTTCACAATGTCCAAGGACGTCGCTGCCACAAAGATGCCGTGCGCGTGACACCGCCGACCAACCCCTGGGGGAAGAAAAGCCGGTGGTGCCGTCCGGCAGACACCACTGCCACGGTCCACTGTCAGCCGCGGTGCTCTTGGACACATTCTCCGGTGGTGCTTTCAGTTAGGAGTCTGCACCGGTTGCTGTACCCATATGAGCTTATGTTGTGGTTGTGACTGTTAGAGGACCTCATGCTTGGCTATATATAGGAATCCTGGGGCTCTGCCCTTTTGGGGAAACTCGAATAATGAAAAGTTGAAATTGCATTCTGAATTTGCGCGAGAATATATTCTGTAGGAAGTCAGTGCAGGCGGTGGACACATACTCATCGATTATTATTTTTGAAAGGGAGGCAAAAGATTTGCCTCGTCGATTAATTAAGAAAAAGAGAATTGTCTGGTTAATTAACGGAAAACCGGGCGAAAACCGATACATATAGATCATATGAGGGCTACTCGTTAAGAAAGAAACTCCATGACCTCACGGTCAACCCAACAAACATACATAACATGCAACAACCACAAACCCTGGCACTTCTATGTCGCAAAGAAACACTCAACAAAACCAATGTTGAATAACTGTGCAAGATCATGCTTTGAACAACAATTAATCTAATTATATTTTAGATCAGTTATGAGTTGTGACACAAATTATATTTCTAACCGAGGCAATTAGGTATACTTCCTCCGTTTCAAAATAAACAAGTGACTACATACAAAGCAAAATGAGTGAATCTGCACTCCAAAATATGTCTATATACATCCGTATGTAATAATCCATTTAAATCTCTAAAAAGACAAATATTTAGGAACGGAGAGAGTAGTTGTTAACAGTTGCCAAGCCTAGCGCCAGTGCAACAAATTCAGCCAATTCCTCTCTTTCAACGGCTATCATGAGCATGCAAATGTTCTTGTGATGGAACTAAGAATAGAAGTCAAAAAATGAACTCTCGATAAATATTTTATGCATCCTTATGAGGAAATAAGAGGAAAATATGTCGCGAGTCGAGAGACAGCTTGAAAGAGTAAAATTAGCAGGTAGACATCAACACCAAAAAAGATGGAAAAAGACACATCTACCACACATGACAAAACATAATTAAAACATTGGTACTTCCAGAGCCGCATGCATTCATTTCATAGACAGGCATTCATTTGATTTCTGTGAAACCTTCTTTACAAAGACTGAAACATTTGACTTCTGCGAAACATCAGTAAAATAGGAAATCTTTACAAGAGATGGAAACCTTATACACTGATGAAACCCAAGGCAAAAGGATCTACAGGTGTCCTTGCTTCCCATCATCATCTAACCCTAAATATTTCAGCTAATTTGCTTCCATGCTTTGCCTTTCTTATATATATATATAGATATAGATATGTATCTTACTCGAAGAGGGAAAAAGGTACAAATATACAACTTCTCTCCTTTTGAACAAGCAAAATCTCTTCTCTTTCTCTTTCTTTATTCCCAGAGGCCCCCTCCTTTATTTACAATCAAAGGCTTTCTTGAGCTCCAACTTCTCCGACGACGGCACTGGACAACGACTACTGGTAAGGCTAGCCTCGCTATCTGTCTGTACAGGGGTTATTCTGTCAAACTAACCATTCAATCTCTGCAAGACTGCGACGAGACCCCGATACGCCTTTCTGCAAATGAGAAAAACAAATTAAATCCAAATGGAAAAGGGTTTGCAAAGATATGCAGATTAGGAAGCAAGAAGCAAACAACCACGCGTCTTAAAAAGGAAGAAGGATGAATCACAGTAAGGATGACTAAGAGGGGCTTTGGAATCTGGTACCTCCTGCGGCTATAAGCTTCTCCACCCGGGCAACAATATGTTTCCCGTAGGTGTATCTCTTAAGTGCGTTCAGGTGGACCTTGATACGCGAAAGAATCAGCTCACGGTTGTGGTCGTCGCAAGTCTCCAAAACCTTCTGCACTACATAATTTGCAAACTGGTCTTTCATCATTGCCTGGAAAGCAGAAGCTAGACGTCAGAAGACTGAAATTGCCCAAAAATACAAGCTTTAGAATAATAAAGACGTGGTATCCACATCTGCGCCTTGAAGCAGCAGATGAGGAAACAGAAAACAGTTTCACACGTATGGCATGCTGAACAACTTCAGTTCCTCAAGACATAGACAAAACAAGAAATAGCTTGTGCTAATAACTACACTAAAATTCAGCAGCCATAGCACGTAAGAGCTATATTCATGTAGTCAATAAATATCAATTTTATTTTTACACAGAGCATGTTCTGCAACAAAGAACCAGTATGCTTATACAGCTGGTTGAAAACACACCTGTAATGGCTCATTCTCATCAGTAGTGCCAAGCATTTCATTAATTAGTATCTGGCGCTCCTCAGGAGAACCAAAAGACAGACACTTCTCAACAACGTTGGAAGCGAATTTCTGTTGGCTCATCTTCACGATCTGTCCAGCAAGCTGCTTAATTATAGAAGTGCGTTCTTCTGGTTTCCCATGTTGCAAGACATGCTACAAAACAAAGAAGCCAAAAGCTCTTTGTATAAGTGGGATACATGACACTTTCAACTAGGTAATGGCTAGTCTACACAGTAATACGAGAAAGCCGTAAACAGAAGGGAAAAAAAACTGTCCATATATAATACTCCATCCCTCCCATACTAGGTAATGGATGTATCTACACCTATTTAAGTGCTAGATACATCCGTTTGAGAGACAACCAATATGGGACAGAGGGAGTATCATATATCGGCATGATAGATCACATCGAACAAATCAAAACACTTAGTGGTACTGGGCAGGAAGTATGAACAAAACAGTACCAAGCACATGCGGTAGTTAGAAACTACTTCCAACAAGATATGAAAACAAGAGAAAGAGCATTTACATGATATGTACTCCCTCCGTTCCTAAATATGTGGAGTAACTGCCAACTTGCAACCGAAAAAAAAATAGAAAAAAAAACCCTGCTAACTTGGTAGAAGAAACCCAACATAACCCATTCCTCCCACTGATTTAATATAGTAGGCCTAAGTGAAATTGCTCAATGACAAATATTTAACAAGTAAATGAATAAGCAGCTACCTGGATAACATAATTGCCATACTGGTCTTGTGTCAAAGGAACCACACACTGCATGATCTCCTCCATCATGGCGTTTTGCGTGCTTTCATCATCACAGTGCTCCAAGACTCTCTGGTGGTAGTCAATACAGGTAGGTAAATTTAGTAAATTGTGAATGAAAACACATTCATTAAAACCAGATATAGGTTGATATAGCACCTGAATAACACGGCAACCATATGGATGGGTGGAAAGTTCAACCACTTGTCCATAAAAAGCAGAAACGATGAACTGTATCCTTTCTTGAGGGATGCATTCTATGCACTTCTGGATTACATGGTTGCCATTCTGATCACGAACTAATTTCAGAATAATTGTGTTTCCGTCAAGCTCCAAAGCCATTTGTGTTTGTTGCTCCACACCAACCACTTCTAAAGCCTACAGAAAAATATGATGTCCCTAAGACTGTGAACAGCTAGTCCATAACTGATTTCGTAGGGGAAAGTTTAGTTTGTAGCAATACATACCTTCTGAACAACCCGGCAACCATACATTTGTGTACTCAGCGTATATACATGACCCTTGAGTAGGTTTGCCAATTGCTTCTGTTGTGGTTCAGTCCCATACTCGAAGAACTGCCAAGAACAACAAATTAAGCTGAGGTCTTAAAATAACAAGATAAACTCAAAAATCATTAATAAATGAATCAAATTTGTTCGATACTGATGCATAAGATAGTTGCACACCTTCTGTATAACATAGTTTCCAAAAACATCGGTCATCAACATTCGTGCTTGGGGAAGTATTTCTGGAAAAATCATGTTCTTCTCTTCAGTAGAAGCTGTTTCAAGTTTCTGCTGTATAAAGCGACTCCCGTGCTGATCCGAGCTGCAGAGGGAGAATCATATTAGTATCCCACATAAACACAACAACAATACTCAGTTTAAATCCAGGAAGTAATACCTGAACTCGACCACATGACCTACAATATCTAGCAGCTCAAAAGATCGGGTCTTATTGGTCTTGAATTCCTCCAGCAGAGTAGACTCATAAGCATTATCTATCAGACCATTCTCTGAACTCCATGTTCCCATGGTTCCTCCAGTGGTGCTCCTTGCCATGGATGGAATACGTGTCAGCCTATCTCCTTGCCTGGCATGACCCTGGGGAGATGGGATAAAATGGCTAGATGTCGGACTTGACAAATATGCCATGTCCATGCCATATGCTTGTTCACTGCCATAAAGAGTTGGGCTAAGACCACCAGACTTGCCCATGTATGGCATTCCATACTGTAGCTTCTGCTGAGCAAGTAATGATGCAAGATAAGCCTTTTGATATGCAGCATTATCCATGTGGCCTGAACCAGAAAAGTTACTTCCCCGGAAAGGACTCATGCTTCCAGCTGCACCAAGGGGAGAGTTGGGGTTTGCCTGCAAGTAAGGGGCATAGACTGCATCCATTGGTTGGACCTGATAACCAGTCCCCCTTTGACTTGAAAGAAGGTTGGCATATTCACCATCTGGGCAAGAAAACACAAGTCAGGAAACAATGGGAACACACACACACAGACAGAGAGAGAAAGAGAGAGGGAAAGAGAGAGTACCAGTATTCAGGTGATTATTCAGCATGGACGAGCCAGGACTTCGTGAATTAGCCTTTGCATGTCGTCCAGGTACATCAGTGTTTGAGCTATCGCCATTCAGGTTTTGGTAGAGATACACAGGTCCAGTCGGGCTCAGCAAAGATCCTTTCTTGTGCCCATTACCATGCTGTGATTGTGTAGGGAACTTGCTGTTGCTTTCAGCTGCCAGTTTACTCATATTTAGATTACTCAAGTGACTGCTACCATTTGGAAAGACTGCATATTCAAGGGCATTTATCGGCTCTTCATCAGCATTATGAACTAAATTATGTGGAGAAAACTGCCTATGCTCCTTTGGAACATTATTGAAGAGCACATCTCTTTGATCGCCACCAAAGTTCTGGTAAATATGATTTTGCACATCACTTTCTAGATTGGCCATGTTGTTCCCCGAGAGGTTTAAACTGGACATAGCAGATAGAGCTGCTGCAGTGTCAGAACCATCATGATTACGAGAAGCAACATTTCTGCCTTCAACCATTTTATCAGCTTTTCCCATCCTAACTCCAACTGGAGGAAGGCAAGGGCTTGGAGCCCTCTGCATCAACTGAGGGTCAGGGGTGGTGCTTCTTGAGATCGAAGAGCCTACTGCAGAAGCAAATGTGTGCGACATTGAAGAACCTAAACTTTGCACCCTGACAAGACTGGGTGAAGCCGATCCAGACCGAAAGCCATTCATAGATTCTGACCTACTCTGCAGTTGTGCCTTCGATGACTCAGAGGACCTTACTGGATTTGGGCTCTCAAAAGCATTCCGGCTATTAGAGCGTGAAAGATTCGGGCCCTCAAAAGCATTCCGGCTATTAGAGCGTGAAAGATTCGGGCCCTCAAAAGCATTCCGGCTATTAGAGCGTGAAAGATTTGGGCTCTCAAAAGCATTCCGGCTATTAGAGCGTGAAAGATGAGCAGCTTTAGAAGCAGGACGGCTAATATTTTCCTGTCATGGAAACCACTGTAAATTAGATAACAAAACAAACCGAGACTTACATGCTACAAAATAGTCTTAAAAGGGATGCATTGTAGAAGTAGCCTATCAGTATAAGTGCAAAGACAATTTGTTTCCATTCATATAAAACATGTACTTCTACAGAAGGTTAAAGAATCTATGATCACACTATCACAGCAAATGCAATGAGAAAATATTGTCAACCTGCAGGGCATCCGCAAAGCTCTTGCGACGGGAGGCGAGGCCATTGACATCAGACAGCCCAATAAGCCCATCAGCTGCTTGGCCGAGCCACTCCGACGACTGCTGACGTGCGAGGCCATTCCTTTCACCTCTGCCCATCCTATCATTGAGGAGATAGTCCACTCCGTTGCCTTCGCGTGCCCCTGGCTGCACCGAGAAGAGAGAGCTCCCGCCAGCGGCCTCCGAGGGCCGCCTCCTCCAGTCCCCGATGCCCCCGGAGGCAGCCTGGAACCGCTGCGCCGCGCGCCAGTCCTCCTTGGACACCATCGGCACGGGCAGCCTCGGGTTGAGGTGCTCGTTGTTGTAGTAGTACTGCAGGTACGCCGGGTGAGACAGAATCTCCTCCTCGGAGAGCATGTCGGCGGCGCCGCCGAGGCCGCTGCTGTCGACGTGGGCCGGGGGCGCGGCGGAGAAGAGCGTGCCGACGGCGGCGCGGGCGCCCTGGACGGTGGGGGGAGCGCTGCCGCTGCGGTACATGCTAAGCTCCTCGGCAGAGGCGCCGCCTCCGCTGCCATGGTGGTTCTGGTCCATGAGCACCGCCTGCAGGTCGCGCTCAAGGTCCTCGAAGGTGGGGCCCGCCGGAGACGGAGCCATCGCCGCGGCAGCCTTGGTGGTCACTTAGCCGGCCGGCTCTGTTTCCTTCCTCCTGCTCTTGGCCTCGTTCCCACACGAAGCCTGAAACACAGCAAGCACCGGGACGGCGATTAGAACTCCGAATTTCACACCCAGATTAAAGACAAACGCGAAGAACTCGATGAACTACAGAGAACGATCAGAAGCAGAGAAGCAGAGCCAGGGCCTAGAAGAAACCAAACACAAGCGAGAGGGAATCGGGCTGAATTCCAAGCTGGTTTCACCAATTTCTCTACCCGGATAGCAGCAAAAAGGGACCCCAACCAAAAAAAAATCCCACCTTTTAGGGGCGGACCTGCCGAGGGTTCAAGCAACTGAACCCCTAATTATCTGGCAAGAAATCAGCAAACCCACTGGCTACTCCATCGAAGCAGCGAAGGAATCGGCAACGTGAGGCGGATTGGGGAGGAAGCAAGAGAAACATCAACAGACCCCGGGAAGAATAATCATCCAAGCAGGTTGAGTTAGGGTTCGTCACCTCCGACGGACGGACGGGCGGGGGGAATCAATCGGAGCCCCGGCGGACGGACGGATCCCCGCTCCACGCCAGTCCGGCGGAGCGGCGCGGACGAGGAGTC
>NC_057810.1:711791464-712039533 GCF_018294505.1 Triticum aestivum | reverse complement strand
CGGCGGCTACGGGGGGTGAGGGAGGGGGGAGAATTCCTGGAGGGTTCGGCGGGCGGGCGGAGGGGGGAGGAAAGGGGAGGGGAGCTGGGTGCTGTGTTGGTTTTGTTGGTCGATCT
Organism: Triticum aestivum; assembly: GCF_018294505.1. NCBI lineage: Eukaryota > Viridiplantae > Streptophyta > Magnoliopsida > Poales > Poaceae > Triticum > Triticum aestivum. Next base: position 712,039,417 of record NC_057810.1, on the reverse strand, counting down.
CCTCTCCTCTCCTCTCCTAGGCTAGGCAAAGGCAAAGGCAAAGGCAAAGGCAAAGGTAGTGGACCGAAGAAGAAAAAACCATCCTTGGCGGATTTGGTGCAGCTTTCCTCCTCCTCCTAGCTAGTACTAGTTCTATGCAGTGCACCCTTTTTTTCCCTTCCCTTTTTCTTTCAGTTGTTATGTTCTTTCAGCAAAAAAAATCTTTTTTTAATTAGCAAAGAATATCTTGAGACGATTGCTAGGCATTTTTTGCAGCGACTTGGTGGTCAAGAAATACAATCATGGGCGAGAAGTTGAAGATTTAATTTTTATTAATAGACCTATTAAAAAACGGAGCGTACGAAGAAAACTATGGATATATTGTTGGATTAGGAAGTGCATAGAAAAATGTACAGGTCGTCCTCCGGTCAGGCACATACGTGATGTCATGGTCTTCGTGACATCAGAATCAACCACACTCCATTACATGGTTTATTTTTTATGTATGTATTGTTCGCATGACCAATATGACTTCTTATTCTTCTTCGACTTCTGTCACTCAAATGTTGCACAATAGAGTTTTTGTCTGTCATAAGAATGTCACAAGTTGGTAACTCAATTTTTAAATGATTACAGTCACGGTTCGTCACCTCCAAGAAACGGAATGAATCGAACCAAGGCCGGGTGGGTAGGTGGATCATCGCTCCACATAGTCTAGTAGAGCGGTGCGGGCGAGGAGTTGGAGCGCGGAGGGGGAGAACGGAGGCGGCTGCAATGGGGAGGGAGGAGAATTCCTAGATGGTTCGGCATGAGGAAAGGTTGCGGGAGTTGGGTGCGGTGTAGTTTTGTTGGGTGGCCTCTCAAGGGGAGGACCGAGGAAAGCTAGCCAGTGGATCGGATAAATCATCCTTGGCGGCATTGGTGCATGAATGCACCCTTTTCCTTTTTTTTCTTCCTATGTCATTGTTTCAGAAAAGGAAATCGTGAGATAAATTTTTTTTACATGTGCTATCATTGGGGTATTATTTCTTTGGAGGAAGAGTAAGGTTTATCATCTAATAATGCGATTGTTGAGAAATACAATCTTGTTACTAAAATAATATCCTTGGGTCCGTGGTTGCTTTTTAAATACCAGAACATGTCTAGAAACTATATGGAGTTCATTTCAAAAAAAAAAACACTATATGGAGTGCTAATGGTCAAGATATTTGGTCATGTTAATAAGAAAAATGAATGTGCGCGAAAGAGTACAGCCTGTCAATCTAAAAGAATCAAGACAATACATCTTCGTGTATGAGTTTCTATTGTATTTCCCAAAGATTTTTTGGTTTGTTTCAAGATGATGCCGATGACTAATAGTATTACTACTTCTAACTCTTTGAGTTGCTATAGGTTTATGCTTTTTTCAAATTTAGGTATTGCATTCCTTCCATTTTCGATCTTTTAGCTTCTACTGGTATTGGTGGCTAGATGTAAGTGACAGGGAAGGTTGCAATATTCGAAAGTGTTTGCTTTAGCCTTTTATCTTTAGGAGCACAATGCTAAGTCAATATCTCCTTTCCACGATTCATTTACATGTCTCTAGCCAAGTATCAAACGTCACAAGTTAGTCATATCGTTGTCACATGGCTGAAAATAATTATCTTCAAAAGGATTTTTTTTCCTTTTCTTGAGCACAATATAATCATAGATGATCACACACATGCACATACATTCACTCCTATGCAGTGGCGTAGCTAGGCCCCGGGCAACGGAGGCCTTGGCGACGGGATGGCAGTAAGATTGTTCGTTGACGGTAGATACAATGCCGCTACACACTGTAGCGCTGAGCTTAGCCCGGGGCATGGTGCTGCGCTGGCTACGCAATTGCTCCTATGAACGCGCGCGCGCACCTACACACACCTTTATCTCATAAGCACCTACGAGATACTGAGCCAACACAACATTTTGAGATTGACGAAGTCATCACATGTGCCTTCGTAGTCGATGGGAACATCTCCTCCCACTGAACGAACATCACCAGAAAGTCTAAACTAAATCTAGAAAAATTATGATTGGTTTGATGCTAAATACTGGCTTTACTGATTCCTTAGTTCGGATCGACGAAGTAATGTCACTCGACTATTATCAACCTGATTGGATTCTTTCTCCATCAATAAGGATTGCATTAGAGCACCTTTTACTTTTAGTAGGCCATGAACTATAGACGGAGAAGAATCATTCTGAGCGAGTACATAAGAAGCGACCCATGTGTTTCATCTGTTCCAGGGGAAAACCAAAGATCTTGCGCGGGAAGCGCACGCACACCCTGCCCCTACCCCCTATGAGCACCTCCGAGAGAATGAGTCAGCACATCATCTTGAGATTGACAAAGTCCACAGACGCCTTCGTAGTCGACGAAACATCGCCTTACCAGCACCAGTGTCAAGTCTGGGACTTGAACTTCGGTTGGCTGGGGATACCACAGTCCTCCTAATCATCCAACGACAGATTGTTCACGCTTTATTGTGTGTTGGCAAAGCCAAAAACATTTGCTATCAATTGGTTGCCTACCAAACTGCTTTGCAATCTCTGTAAAGGTTGTAATTGTAGGAAAATTTAAGCATTACCAAATGTTATTTTATTTAGATGGAAGTGTTGCATTTATTCAGTGATCTCAGTTAAGTCCGAGTTTAAAGCATCCATACCACAAAAAACGGAGGGATATGAAACCATGTTTTGCATAATTCACTCCTGCAACATTCCTTAGCTTATAAGAGAGTGACACCATTCGTCAAATGTTAACTTGCCAAAATATTGACTAGACAATTTTTGGCTACAAACAAAGCATGCCCTTAGGGCATGTCCAACGCGGGCGCTAGAAGGGAGGCGCCAGGGTTTATTTCCTCCTCTAAGGGCAGTGGGACCCTCGATTCCTGACGCCAGACTAGGCATCGACACAAAAACGGGAAGCAAACGTTTGTGCCTTTTTCTATTGCGGAGTAAAGAGCCGATGCAGCGGCATGTTCTTCTTTAGCGCCCGAAAATTAGCATATAACGTTGGAGCACAAAACGCCCAGTGTTTTTTTTATACACCTAAACGCTTGTATAGGTGTTTTCGCATTGGAGATGCCCTTATAGTCTCACTGCAACGCAAGAATGAAAATACGTAGAATCATATTATTTTGAATATTTTTTTACGGGGATATCATTTTGAATACTATAGGAACAAAAACCACGGGAACCGCTATGCATGTAGCGGCACATGGGAAGAGATTTGTTTTTTGCGAGAAAACTTTTAATCTATTCATCTTCAATCATGGCGGTACAACAAACACCATAAATAAAAATTACATCCAGATTCGTAGACCACCTAGCGACGACTACGAGCACTGAAGCGGCACAGAGGAAAAGAATTGCAGGGATGTTGAAATCAACTCTTGCTCGTACTCACCGGAGAAAAAGAAGAAAGAGAGACAAGTGCTTTGCTCCTCTTCGTGCTTTTGTCAAAAGTTGTGCGAAAAATCGCTGTCCTCTAAAAATTCCTCTGCTGCAACCAAAAGACACAAATTACACTACGAGGTGTGGAAAATTTGTAAAAGCGGCTGCCGCGTGGAAGAGAGACCAATGACAATGAGGCAGCGAGGGGGACGTGTGATTTTTGTGCGTGTTCCCGACCAGGGGACCCATCTGGCCGCCTCTGCGGGCCGCGTGCGCCGTCCGATGGGAGCCCCGCACGAATCTCACAGCACCCTCGTAACGAACCGCTCCTCGCCAGAAATCTCATGCTCGAAACGGAAATCTCGTGGGCTGGCTGCGCGTCAGGCGCCCTGGCCTGTCCCTATCCTTTCTGTTGGGGCTGCGACTGACAGGTGGGCGCCGCCGTCCATCTGAACCCTTACACGCGGGCCCGATGAAGAAAAATCATGACCTTCTGATGTTCCTTTTTTTTCTTTCTAAAATGTTTAATCTACGTACTTAAATTGATTTGATAAATATAAACCAGTAACAGCATATACTCTCTTTGTTCCTAAATATTTGTCTTTCTAGAGATTTCAACAAGTGACTACATACCGAACAAAATAAGTGTATCTACACTCTAAAATATGTCTATATACATCGGTATGTAGTAGTCCATCTGAAAAATCTCCAGAAAGACAAATATTTAGGAACGGAGGGAGTATTAGTCAAAGAAAAGTCAAACCAACAGACAAATAGTCCTTCTGGGGCATGTTCTTGTCATCCATCCTGAATTACAGGGTGTAAAGAAAGGTAGTGGGTAATTTCATTTAATAAAAAAATTGTCAGACACAAGAAGGTGCTGAGGTTGCAATCATATTAATTAAGAAATACTATAGGCAGAGAAAACAGCCAGCTACTGTTTGTGGTTGGAGAGAATATAGTATGGAAATAATATATATATTATTTTAGAAAAGTATGAACATATATCCATGGGCAGCTAACCTAAATACTCCTATTAAAGCATCCATGGCTGGACTAATTGAGCTCAGTAGTAGTACAAGGGAGCCTGCTGCCACCACTAGCAAATTAAAATACTCCTGCCCTCTCTAATTAGCAAGCACACTCTTGTGTTTTGACTGATTCAGGCCAAGAGGGAGACATAATTGTATGCTAATCCTGAAGAAAAAAACAGTAACTCTATTTCTTTCTAACAAATAAAAGCCTTGCAATTATATTCTGTTTATCGGGTTGCTGCAAGAAAAAACGCCCCCGCGTCGCTCTCTCCAGGGCGACTCGGGCGGCTCTCGAAAACCTAGCCGCCGGCCGGTCCCCATCCCTCCCCTTCCCGCGCCGCCGCCGGAGGAGGCCTCTGGGCGAAGCCCCAGGGGCGGACGGCGGCGGCGGGGCACCTCCTGCCCGGCTCGTGGCTGTTGGCGGCGGATTCGTGAGTGGTGCCGGCGGCAAGCGATGTGTGTGGCGGCGCGGCTGGGCGGCGTTTTTCGCCGGCGTGGTGGCGCCGGCTGCTGTCCATGTCTGCGGACGGCGCGGATCTGGGATGCTCATGCTCCCAGTGGCTGTTGGTGGTCTCCGTCGGAGATGCTCTGCTATGTGCGTACGCACGGATCTGGCGGAAGGAGTGGACCGCCCTGTGTGCGTTCAAGCGAGGCTCTGCTTTGCTCCGACTGCGTCCCGCCCCCCTTTCCTCTTCCTCGTCGCCCTTGCTTCCGCGCTGGCGGTTCCCGCGGGGCTTCCCCACGGCTGTCGTCCTCCCCGCCCCTCCCGTCAGATCCAACCTCGTCCTTGCGCCGCCTCACTCCGACAACCGCAGGTACACTTCCTCCCGCCAGAGTTTGTGTCCTGAGGTGGGGCCTCGTCTCCGACTCCCGACCGTCGCCCTTTGGCAGTTGGGATCGTTGGTGTGTCCGGGCTTCTCAGGTTGAGATGGGGTTCCGGGCGAAAGCTCAGCGACGGCGTCGCCTGAGGGCGTCGTTGACCTCCTTGTAGGCGTCGCGGAGGAACTCCTCCCTCGCTCGCGGTGGGCTGCCGGGGATGATCGGGATTGAGCGAAAGCTCTGCTCTGACTTGGCCAGCGCTGGTAACGGCGGCACCTGTGGGCGTCGTTCTCTTCCTTGGAAGCGTTGCCGTGGTTTTTCCCCTTCCCCCTGCAGCATTGGTTCCCTCGGTGTGGCGCGCGCGGTGGTGCGTTTGGTGGTGGTGGTGCGGCCAGCTTGGGGCCGACGATGGTGTGTTCTTCTCTTCAGCCGTCCTTCGCGTGGTCTCCGTCCTGTTGCTGTGCATGCTCAAGACCCTCCCATGGTTGTCGTTGTGCTGCGGCGAGCTTTGGGCTCTTGGTGCTGTCTTGGTTCACCTTTGCTCAATGACGACATAATGATGCCTCCCCAACCAGCTAATCGTTTCGATCGCCCGTGGCGGATCTCCTAGTCAAGGTTCGTGTTAAGTTAGGCACTCATTGATTGTGGTTGATCCTCTGTTGTGCTGTGGGGCTCGGTACGCACGCCGGTGCGGTGCGTTAGGTTGTTTGCAGAGTCTTGGTATTGTGATCCCTCGGCAGCACCCCACATCTACTTGTGTCTCTCGTGGTGGTCTTTCTGCCTGTTTAGCTAGGTCATGCCTTCTCCTGGGTGGCATTTTTTCTCATCTTTTGTAACCTTGTTATCTGTGCGGTTTTTCGGCCCGGTTTCCCTCATAAACGGGGTCAACTTGTTTAATTTTCGATCCGGTTTTCCTTATAAACTGGATCAGCCAAAGTTAAGGGGTGACTCTTGGCTTTGGCAGCTTTTTGAGCAATATATTCAGGTGGGGATCCTCTCCCCCCCGGTGACCGTTCAAAAAAAATATATTCTGTTTATCCATCTGTGCAACTAGTTCTTCAAAGTGGACACCACGGAATAATTGGTACCAAAGCACCCAGCATGTATTCTACTCCCTCCGTTCCCAAATAATTGTCTTTCTAGCCATCTCAAATGGACTACAACATACAGATGTATATAGACATGTTTTAGAATGTAGATTCACTCATTTTGCTCCGTATGTAGTCACTTGTTGAAATATCTAGAAAGACAATTATTTAGGAACGGAGGGAGTAGTTCTCTGCAAGGTCATTCACTGGATATTTTATTGCTACATGATGACTTCATGGAAAGCCTTCTGATCCCAGAAACTCAAAATAGATAGATACATCAAGGGCATGCCCCTCCATCCTCTAAATCCTAGAGAGGACCCCAGCAAGAGAAGCCCCCTTTATCCAAGAACCCTAGGCGTCCGTGCGCGATGAATGATTATACAAAACTGGACATACATAGCTCAATCTCGATCTTGTTTTCTCCATGCCGCCTCTTATCTTGTTTTCTCCATTTTACGGCGGTGTGAAAGGCCGGTATTGTCACGGGAACCATCGCCGCGTTGGATCATTCATTCCTCCTGCTCGACCATCCTCCGGACGTCCTCGATCACCATCCATGACTCGTGCCCGCCGATCACCTCGGCCTGCTTCCGGGAGTCGCTCCACATCTTTACAGGACAAGAAACAGCGGCCTCAGGATACACAACGCCGAGATGGAGACCATAAAGAAAGAAACAAGCTTTACTTGTACCTGTATGGAAGGCATCTTCTGCTCGAGTCCCGCATAAAGGATCACATAGATTGGACAAAAGAAGGCATTAGCGCTTAGATAAATATATCCACTTGAGATCCCAATATAGGCCAACGTGTATTTAATTGTTGCAGGACAAGATAACGATGAAGCCAAACGCATGATGGGGCCATCCTTGGTATGCTTTGTTGTTACCAAAGCTACAGGATATGTGCATACGGCTAAGAAAGAAACGCTTGGGTAGTGGGTACAAGTTGCAGGAAGCCGGCAACTGAAAGCAAAGTTTCCAGGGGCAACACAGAGGAACCATTTCCTCCAAAATAGGGAACAGAGACCAAGAAAGAACGTCGAGAAGTTCCAACAAAAGATACAAAAATGAAAACGGGTTTGGACTGTTTGCTAACAAGAAAGCACACTTGAGCGCCAAGAGAAGGTTCTGATATCATTGTTCGTTAAAGAGCGGCAAGCACCGCAGAACCAACTCAATACATGGCAGATACTTACCGTTACTCCTGCACGATTCACGAGCTTCTGTGGAACAGCGTTGACGTCGACGCAGTAAAACCGGATTCTGCAGAGCAAATCATGACAGAGATCATCAGTTTGTCGATAACAACTCCAGAGGTGCAGTACTTTGTCAACTCTGGCAACCAAAGCTCTAACCTCGCATAGTATTCTGCTGCCAACTTTTCCAGCTTCGGCTTCAGATATATGCATTTCCTGCACCAACTCGCCGTCCTACATATTGCAAATGCTGGTATTTATCCTCAACCCAGACTGTAAGACACCGTGGGATAATTTGACAGTTATCACTATGTCAGACAACTACTTGAAATACACTGGCAATACATTTACGGAACCTACTGTCGAAACTGATGTAAAAAGGTGATAAACTGCACATTAGTATTGAAGTACTTTTCTACAAGAGTATATATGACGAAACACCTTGTAGCAATGATACTGTATTTAGGTGGTAAACATAATACATGTAAGCGACCTGCGGATCCGCCTAAGATATGAACCAGGAGAAGAAACACTGAACCTAACTACTGGCTACAACAAGAGCAAAATGGAATGTGCAGGGTGAGCTGCCTATTGTTGCGTTTCGGGAAAACGAGTCTTCCAAATATACATCGCACAACCGCCAAGATTTGAGTCCATGGGCATCCGGCAGAGTTTAGACGCCGGTACCGAAACAAGGTGCTAGAAGGATCGCACACGACAACGCGCTTTGTGGGGTAAAACTGAAGGTGAGCTCTCCAATCACCACTCAGAGCTGACCAAGAGCTACCCTAGACAGGGTAACTAGATGAGCCCCTTTTCATCCAAGATGAGAGATTTCTACCCCCATAAGGCCACACAACCGTGAAGCATTGAAGCCTAATCCAGGTTAGCTGGAGCATGATTCATGATAACCCTTTTCATCCTGTCCTAATCGGGACCTAGTTAAAATTCAGAGGAAACCTTTACCAGAACACGACGATGGGGACGCCGCGCTGCTGGGCCTCGGCGAGGGCCTGGTCCAGCTGCTCCTCGCCGCCGATCGGCTCCAGCTCCACCCACGCCGGCCCCTCCTCCTCGTCCTCCATCCCCGTCCCCGTCCTCCCCTCCGCGGTCGCCGCTGTCAGACCCGCCCGGCGAGGCCCCGGCGGCAGCGAGATCGAGGCCCGCCGGGCGGGCGCCCTGGAGAGGAAGGCGAGGCGGTGCGGGGGAGGCCGTGGCGTGAGGAGGGTGCCCCGGCACGGCGCCGCCGCGTCCCCGCCGCCGGCCGCCACTGCGTAATAGGCGGAGGTGGTGGCCATTCTGTTTGGGCTCGTCCGGTCTGGGCCGGGCCGGGTCCGGTCGCGCCAAACCCATATCGACCCAGGCACCGCGAGCCGAAGTCAACCCGACTGGTCTGGTCTAGCCCCGACTCTCCTCACTCCCACTCCCACTCCACCACCGCCACGCGCGCCGCCGCCATGGGCTCCGGCGGGGAAGCGAGGTAGCATGGCGCTGAGGACGGCGCTCCCGGCTCTCCCCCGGGGCTTCGCGTCCCGGCAGAGACTGGCCACGCGCGCCTCGTCGGCCCGGCTGGAGGAGGATGGCGCCGCTCGCCCCAACGCCCGGAGCGCCCGCGGGGCGTTCGACGGAATGTCCGGCCGGGACGCCGCGGCGGGGGCCAGCTCCGGATCCAGCCGGGATGCCATCGTCGACTGCGCGCGGCGCGGGATGGGGCGGGAGGCGCTGGGGCATTTCTCGGCCGCGCGGCGGCTCGGCGGCGAACGCGTCGACGGCGCCATGCTGTCCTGCGCGCTCAAGGCGTGCGGGGCGATGCCGGGTGGCTGCAGGGCCGCCGGGGAGCAGCTGCATTGCCTGTGCGTCAAGTGCGGGCTCGACCGGGCCGACGTCGGCGTCGGCACGGCGCTCGTCGACGCGTACACGAAGTGCGGCGGCATGGAGGACAGCAGGCTGGTGTTTGAGGGGATGCCGCAGAGGAACGTCGGCACGTGGACGTCGTTGCTTAACGGTTACGCGCAGGCCGGGGCGCACTTGGACGCCATGGCGCTCTTCTTCAGGATGCGCGCCGAGGGGGTATGGCCGAACCCGTTCACGTTCACGAGCGTCCTCTCCGCGGTGGCGGGCCAGGGCGCGCTCGAGCTCGGGCGGCGCGTGCATGCTCAGTCGGTGAAGTTCGGATGCCGCTCGACCGTGTTCGTGTGCAATTCCCTGATGAACATGTACTCGAAGTGCGGGCTGGTTGAAGAAGCCAAGGCTGTGTTCTGTGGGATGGAGACCAGGGACATGGTGTCGTGGAACACGTTGATGGCAGGCCTTCTTTTGAATGGGTGTGAAGTGGAAGCCCTGCAGCTGTTCCATGACTCAAGAGCAAGCGTGGCGAAGCTGTCACAGTCGACCTACTCGACGGTAATCAAGTTATGTGCAAACCTCAAACAGCTGGCCCTGGCTCGGCAGCTCCACAGCTGTGTGTTGAAACATGGGTTCAGTTCAGATGGCAATGTCATGACAGCCATTATGGATGCCTACAGCAAATGCGGCGAACTGGATGATGCTTTCAACATATTCTTGCTGATGCCAGGATCGCAGAGTGTCGTTTCATGGACTGCTATGATAGGCGGGTGCATTCAGAACGGTGATATTCCTCTTGCTGCCTCACTCTTTAGCAGAATGAGAGAAGACAATGTCAAGCCAAATGAGTTCACCTATTCGACGATGCTCACAACATCACTGCCAGTCTTGCCTCCCCAGATTCATGCGCAGATCATCAAAACCAACTACCAGCATGCACCATCTGTTGGAACTGCACTTCTTGCCTCGTACTCAAAGCTTGGAAGCACTGAAGAAGCCCTCTCTATATTTGAAACCATTGACCAGAAGGACGTTGTTGCATGGTCTGCAATGTTATCGTGCTATTCCCAAGCTGGCGACTGCGATGGTGCCACAAATGTGTTTGTGGAGATGTCCATGCAAGGCATGAAGCCAAATGAGTTCACTATCTCTAGTGTCATCGATGCATGTGCTAGTCCCACCGCTGGGGTTGACCAGGGTAGGCAGTTCCATGCTGTTTCGATCAAATACAGATACCAGGACGCTATCTGCGTGGGCAGCGCACTTGTCAGCATGTATGCAAGAAAAGGGAGCATTGACAGTGCTCGAAGTGTCTTTGAGAGGCAGACAGAGAGAGACTTGGTGTCATGGAACTCGATGATATCAGGGTATGCGCAGCACGGTTACAGCAAGGAGGCCCTTGATACATTCCGTCAGATGGAAGCTGCGGGCGTCGAGATGGATGGCGTCACATTCCTTGCGGTTATCATAGGATGCACTCATGCTGGACTTGTACAAGAAGGCCAGCGATACTTCGATTCCATGGTTAGAGACCACAAGATCAGTCCCACCATGGAGCATTACGCGTGCATGGTGGATCTCTACAGCCGTGCGGGCAAGTTGGATGAAACGATGAACCTTATTGGAGGCATGCCGTTCCCAGCAGGTGCAATGGTATGGCGAACACTGCTAGGCGCATGCAGAGTTCACAAGAATGTTGAGCTTGGGAAGCTGGCCGCAGAGAAGCTGCTACTGCTTGAGCCGCTCGATTCGGCGACGTACGTGCTGCTCTCCAACATCTATGCGTCCGCAGGGAAGTGGAAAGAGAGGGATGAAGTGAGGAAGCTCATGGATTCTAAAAAGGTGAAGAAGGAAGCTGGATCCAGCTGGATTCAGATCAAGAACAAGGTCCATTCCTTTATAGCCTCCGACAAATCGCACCCTCTGTCCGACCAGATATACACAAAGCTGAAGGCGATGACAGCCAGGTTGAAGCAGGAGGGTTACTGTCCGAACACGAGCTTTGTGCTCCATGACATGGAGGAAGAGCAGAAGGAAGCCATGCTGGTGACGCACAGTGAGCGGCTGGCTCTTGCCTTCGGTCTGATAGCTACACCACCAGGGACGCCCCTTCAGATTGTCAAAAACCTGCGGGTCTGTGGGGACTGCCATGTGGTGATGAAGATGGTGTCGGCGGTTGAGGACAGGGAGATCATCATGCGAGACTGCAGCAGGTTCCACCACTTCAAATCTGGTGCCTGCTCTTGTGGTGATTTCTGGTGATGTAGAGCAGAACAAACTGACAGTGGATATAGCAGACTGGCAATGCCATCCACAACAATGTGACCTGCAAGTAGGCTCTGGAGTTCATGAGTATGTGTTGTCTGAAGCCCCAATGTCAGCTATACAAAGGTACAAGCTTATAAGTAGTGGTTCTGTGCCTGTTTGCAGGTAAGAGTATACATGAGCCGTCATACAGTTTCCTCTACTTGTTGTTTTTGTAAGAGCAACATGAGTCATATGGAGCGTGGATCTTACACTGACGGTTTAGATGATATTAAAACACAACAAGGAAGCTAAGCATACGTGTTTGTGTTTTTACCGGCTTTGGGCATCTAAACCTTCAAGCTTATACTGAGCCATTGACTATCTAAATGGGAGAACACCACCAAAAATTAATAGTAATCCATTGTTGCATTTGGACTGAACCCCACATGTCATCCTTTCCTTTAGGCGATTGCAGCACCCGACGTAGTATATGATCTCGTTCATCCTGGTGCATATCTGATTTTTGTCTCTGTTATGGGCTCATCATTTATTATTGGCCGGGTAAGTAAAGAAATCCTATTATTTGTTTCCTTCTGTTCAACATGAGTATGCATATCAACTTGTACCATTATTTATTTGAAAATCTCAGTGAATCTTATGCATATCTGTTTTTTTTTGCTCTGTTATGGATTTTTTTCTTTTTTTTGGCAGGATTGTTGCCTACTTTTTGCCAAAACGGGTGGGTGACCAAACTTTTTTGTGAACTAATTATCCGCTCTTATATCTATGGCATGTGGGACAGGCCACCATTGGCAATTCAAATTTTGTGTGAGCCATGTTTTCACAGCTGTTTGGTTAGAGACCATTTTTTGTGAATCTTTGATCATGAGTAACAAGGGTAATAAAGTAGTGGTGTATGACTAGGAATCCAAATGCAAAACCTTTTGTTCTCATCCATCCAGACTGATTAAAAGAAGTACACTTTGATGATGGAAACCAAACCATAACTGAATCCCAGTCTGGTACACACGTACATGGGACATGGCATTGCGCATGTCAATGGCATGAGATATGTATTCAGACGAGCAGAACTTCGACGGCGACCGGATTCAAAATGCCGGGAGGATGGTGGAAACCGATCTGTGGAGGTACAGCTTGCTTCATTTTTCGCCTATTTCTGCGCCCTGCTATTTTTTTTGTATCCTAGATAGAGTAATTAAGCTCTGCATGCTCAGGCTGTAGGGGATAGCGATTTTTCATCAAAAAGAACCACCTGCCCAGTGAAATTGTCAAAAAAGACCACCTACGAGCGAAAATGTCAAAAAGGACCACCTGCACCGTGGCGGCAGGTGCGCCAGCCGACACGTGGCACCTGCCGCCACGGAATCTGGCGGCAGCACCTGCCGCAACTGGCTCGACCGGCAGCCTCAGCTGCACAGAATTTCGGTCGATGGCACACACAAGAACGGAACGGGCTGGCGATGTGGCACCTGCCGCCACGCTCCCTGGCGGCAGCCTGTGCTGCTTTTCACGCCAAACGGCACGTCCGTTGGTTCTTAGTGTGGCAGACGCATTGCTGGCCGTGGTGCCTCTGCCGTTTTGTTTTCTGTGCACCCATCTCTCTCTCGTTGCCCTGTGCTATGTGGAGTCATCTGGATTAATCCTAAATACAGGACTGACCGACTGAGGTGTTTAGTCTAACTCAATCAACAGAAAAGGCATCTGGCCAGTGCATCTCGACTAGCAAAGCGTCTGCCACCTATGGCCCAACAGAAAAGCAGCACAGGCTGCTGCCAGAGAGCGGGGCGGCAGGTGCCATGTCGCCAGCCCGTTCCGTTTTCGCATGCGTCGTCGGTCAAAATTCTGTGCAGCTGAGGCTGCCGCCTAAGCCGGTGGCGGCAGGTGCTGCCGCCGGATCCCGTGGCGGCAGGTGCCATGTGTCGGCTGGCGCACCTGCCGCCACGGTGTAGGTGGTCTTTTTTGACATTTTTGTCCATGGGTGGTCTTTTTTGACATTTTCACTGGTCAAGGGGCCCTTTTTGTCAAAAATTCGGGGATAGCAACCATGGTCACGGCCCTTGGTTCTCTTCATCTTCCCAGAAGAATATATTTCCAATGCAACAAAGGGGAATGGCGGTCAGGTTTCGCGGAGGCTGAATCTCCCCAATTTTTTTTTATCTTTTTTGCTTCCGCACGGGCCTTCCCATTTCCTGTGGCCACTTATGTCATTTTCTCTGTTATATCCTCCGTTGCAAAGTTTTGGTGATGGTAGCAGACCATGTCTAAAGAGACATCTTATCGATCTGTAACCAAACCATACTCTCTACCCTGGTCTCCATTTCTTTTTCTCAGCAGTCTCTTGTTCTCAAGTGAACTCCGGAGTTTTCACCTTTCGCTCGATTGCATCCCATTGAGATGGCCATAACGTTTCCCACAGCAACAACAACAACAACCTGTAATCCCAAACAAGTTGGGGTAGGCTAGACGTGAAACCCATAAGATCCCGCAAGAAAAAAAAAGAAGAGAGAGAGAGAAGAGAAAAAGAGATGGCCATGTCGCAGCGCTACAGCTTCAGTGCAGTGTTGTCGGTTTTTCGGCGTGTCCTCGTAGTCTATTTGTTGTCGTGAAGTTGGAGTTGCGACGGCAAGGTCCGGGTGATGACCGGCGATGGGTCGTCCAGCTTGACGATTCTTCGCGGCGACGACCTTGCATCTGTCTCCTTTGTAGCTCGCCTTGAGAATCGGAGTTGCCTTGTCGTCAGCACGTGTGGCCGACTACTTGGCAGATCTTAGTGTGACATCATGCAACTGTGGCGGGGATGGCTTTGTCGATGGTCATCTGCGGTGAAGTCGGAGTCGCTTGCTTGTGGAGGTCACTCTGTGCATTTTAAAACCGAACCGAAAAATCATACCGAAAATAAACCGAACCGAACCGAATTCACGGTTTTTATGGTTTCTGGTTTCGATATGGTATGAACTTTTCATACCGTTTTGAATTTTGGTTTTTATGGTATATACCAAAAAAATGAATGGTTAACCGAATAAACCGAAATAAATATATATATATTTCTTGAGGCAAACAATGATACAAGTAGACATTTTTCTTGTATAAGAGTAAAATTTTCTACAAAGAACATCTATTTTTTCGTGTAACGTAGCAATTTTTCTCTTGCAAAAATGCTAACCACGTCGTCCATAACCTTTCAAGGCATGAATTGAGGCATGCATATATACTTATATAAAGTTATATACCGTTTGTATTTAAAAAGTATGTGTTTGAATTTATAAGTTTGTAAAATATAATACTCCCTCCGTCAGAAAATGCTTGTCGGATGAGTGGATGTATCTAGACGCAATTTAGTCCTAGATACATTCATTTTCATCCATTTCTCTTACAAGTATTTCCGGACGGAGGGAGTATGTCATTTTCAAATTCGCGTCAACTTTGGTTATTATGGTATATACCAAAATCATACCGAAATAATTTGATATATACCGAAACCAAACCATATTTTAGTATCATATCGCATAAACCGAAGTATTAATACCGTACAAACTGGAAAACCATATAAACCGAACCATGCAAACCGAATAAAGCGAACGCACGGCTGGTGGTGGTGATGCTTGTGTCCAATCTCGATGGTGTTCTTCAACGTGGTGTGTCTAGTGTATATGTCGTGTGCTAGATCGGTGGTGCGTGCCCTCGAGATTGTCTTGTTCTATGCCAATCGCTCGCTATGGGTGTTCGTCAGTTTTCGCCTAGTCTTTCACTAATTAAATGAGCACCATTCTTCTTAGCCAAGAAATGAGGCAAGATTATGCCCCCGTTTTCAAAAAGGAGGTTGCAGGGGATGCTCGAAATTCCATCGGCATCAATCATTAGAAATTGCCTAGCCGTTGTCGCGATCCCCCGATGGACTAAACCGATCTACACAAGGAACTACACCGAGTCTATTGAACTGAAATTAACATACATCATAATTAAATTATCCCGGTATGGCAGGAAACTAAGCTTCTACACTTTTTTTTTTGTAGAAATAACTATGCAACCCGTTCCCACAAAAAAAACCTATGCAATCTGATGGCCGGTTTATTTCAATCTTTTCGGCGATGTTCGTTAAGTGAGAAAAGACGTCCCCGTCGACAAACGAGGCTTACGTGGCGAATTCATCAATCTTAAAATGTTTGTGCCGGCTCATTATCTCGGATATGTGCATGTGCGCATTCATAGCATTTACATGTATACGTACACTAGTAGAAAACGGGCCATTAGTCCCTGTTTTAGAGGGCCTTTAGTCCCGGTTTGCTTACGAACCGGGACTAAAGGAGCTTCATGTGGCCACTATCTGGAGCTCCACCTTTAGTCTCGGTTGGTAACACCAATCGGGACTAAAGGTATTTTTTTGAAATTTTGTTTTTCTGATTTTTTTGAAAAAAATTGATTTTTTTTTCTAATTTTCAAATTTCTGAATTATTTGACAATTTAATCTCTAATCACCCCTCATCACTGCTCACTGGTCAATTATGAACCACTCATTTCAAATCGTCTAACTTCCCGGCCGATCACCCATCCTCTCACTACTCCAACCTAAGCACGCTTAACTTTCGAGTTATGTTCCCCCTAGTTTTCAAGTCTGCACATGTTGTTTTCCTGACAATACTAAGCTGTTAATCCTGTTAACCCTTAAGAGTTGAACTTCAGCATTAAGCACTGTTTGAGTTTGAAACTATTATTTAAAAAACAATAATTATATAGTAACACTAATATTTCTTGAATAAATAGTTTGACCACAGTTTGACCAAAATTCTAAAAACTAAAATAATTATTTAGTAACACTAATATTTCTTAAATAAGTAGTTTGACCATAGTTTGACCACAGTTTGACCAGATTTGACCATAGTTTGACCAAAATTAAAAAACACTAAAATAATTATTTGTTAACACTAATATTTCTTGAATAAGTAGTTTGACCAGATTTAATAAAAATTAAAAAAACTAAAATTTAAGCATATCTTTTTTTTTCTTTCAGAATTTGAGGATTCTAAAAATTTGCAAACAGGCCTACAGCCGTCAAAATTGGATGCATGCTTTCGTGCTGATTTTTTTGATATATTATGCATTTTTTTCGACATCGTATGCAAAAGACTTGTATGCGTTTTTTTCAAAACAAGGGACTGGGTGAATCCCTTCCTTCGAACCGATCCCCTCAAAACCCCTTAATACACCAAACCCCTCCATCCACAATCCTCTTTGTTTAAAATTTTTATTTGGTAGGCAGGGTTTGTTATATTAAAATAATATGGTGTGGAACATTTTAAAATCCAATCTTTACAATGTAACAAACTCCCTTATATCCTTGCTACTGAATTGTAAAGGGCACTTAATAAAAATGAGACAAATTTGGTACAGGGGAACAATTTAGTAACAGTTTTTCCCAGCAAAAACATAATTTTGCATGACTTGAAATCAATATCTCATCAACCGATATAGTGACAAGAAATTATATGAAATGAAATAGCAACGACCAGGTATATTTCGAAGTTCCATAACCGCACATCAGACCATGAAAGTGTCACGCACTGTGTACAGAATCACTAGAATAGGGCTGGCTTTCTGAATTTTCGAACGAGTAAATGGTGTTAATGCTTGCAATGAGCTCTTGCCCCTGAAAACGAAATTCAGCATGAAGTTACCCAATCTGGTCAAATAAAAACTTTCCATCCTTAGTGTATACATCTCCTGTTATCAGTTGGCACTCAAACATCTGATCAAATAATTCAACAGAAAAAGTAGTACGCAGTACAACATGACGATGGAATTAAACCAAGACCTACGTCAATGGTGAATTCAACGAAATCGTCAAAGGTAGAAGCACAAGGTTCAGAACAAAAAAATAGTAATCTCGAGCAGATCGCAGAGTTAAAATTCAAAAAACTGACATTTTCCAAAGTTTAAAACTAACTAGAATACGACAGGACTTCTAAAATTCTTAGAATGTGTTAAGAGCCCTGGAAAGAAAATTCAGTAAAAACTTGACAAATCAATATAATACAACTTTCCATCCATACGGCAATCTGTAGCCAGTACATATCCAAGTCATGTCAGTACCAATGTTTGTAAACTGTCAGTGTATAATCTGAGAGTGGAGAACCAATGTTGCCACAAATTAAACTAGAACCAAAATAACACCCCCAGCCCATGACACTAGGGAACAATAACAACAATCAGTGCCCATGACACTCGGTTTTGCACCAATCTACTGTCAGTACATCAAGAAACTGCAAAATTTACATTTATGTTACTACAACAGCACAATCATTTTGCAGAGATTAGGAGAACCATCTAGTAACCATCAAACTGCAGCAGAAAATAAGCAAAATGAATCATGGGCCTAACATCTTACTGTGCATTATTATTACTCTACTATAAGGAGCACAGCTGTATGGCAGAGATTAGAACAACTAACAACTATACATCACAGAAGAAATAATTTCATTATTTTGAAGTCTCGGTTTAGAAGAAGAACCACAAATTCAGTTCTTACAACCAAAGAGCCAGGCGATAATTGGACAACTTCCATCCAGCACCAGTACTTCAATGACTTGCAGATAACTAGAGTCAACAGCCACCAAAGTAACTAAACCTTAGAGGCAGTGAAGTTGTATTCTTGCTTTTGAAATCTCAGTTTGCAAGAGCAACACAAATTCAGTTACCACCAATGAGCCAACAAAGCATTGGCAAACCAGGTTAATGATCATAACAACGGCAATGATCAGTGACAACACGCAATTAAACGGGGGCCATTGAATAATCTGGTGGGTGCTGCACCTAATTTAGAAGTACACCCTTGTGGCACAATCACATGGCAGAGATTATAGTGATAATTACATCACAACATAAAATAATCATTGCTTTCAAAGTCTCACTTTACCAAAAAGCATCAGAAATTCAGTTCTGGAATCATTCAACAACTTCCATCCATCACTAAAAGCATCACAAACAGACCGAACCAGACTAAACAGACTCAGGCAGCGGCAATCTAAGACGAAGTGAACTTGGTGACGACCTTGGTGCCCTCGGAGACGGCGTGCTTGGTGAGCTTGCCGGGGAGGACAAGGTGGCAGCGGTGGACGGGTGGATGGAAGAAACCTATACGACGAGGGAAAAGGAGGGGAGGCGAGGCGACGATTTGCCGCCAGGGAGAAGTCCAGTATGCCGGAGGAGGTAGGCATCGAGGCGTCAGGCGGCGGTGTCTTGAGGAGGAGTTGGGCAGCGACGCGTTGAGCGGGTGGCGGCAGCGTCGTCTCCTCCAAATCCTCGAGTCCCCCCTCGAGGGCTCAGAACCGGGAGCTCCTATTTGCAGCATTTTGCGGCAAATAGCAGCCGGACAC
Source organism: Triticum aestivum (assembly GCF_018294505.1). NCBI lineage: Eukaryota > Viridiplantae > Streptophyta > Magnoliopsida > Poales > Poaceae > Triticum > Triticum aestivum. Next base: position 712,020,396 of record NC_057810.1, on the reverse strand, counting down.
ACAAATAAATGAGCAGATGTAAAATTCAAAAAATTAGCGCCCTTGCTGGGAGTCGAACACAAGACCTTATGCTCTTAGAGCATCTCCAACAGGCACGCGGTAGCGCAGCGTTAATTTTTGTTTTACAGTGCCAAAATAGTGTTTTTGCGCGCGCGGGAGGGTAGTTGCTTTTCCAGGCATTGCAAAATTTAGCACGCCGCTATAGCGCTTCACCAAACACAGTAAAATCCAGTGCGCGCCCAGCCGGTGCTTGGCAAATATGAAACAACACATACCAATTTGACAATATGAAACAAGATGATCTCAAACATTAAACGGAAGAGCAAAATCATGAGTTGAGCAACATAACATAGTTCAAATTGATGGCATAGTTCAAAATCACCTAACCACAAGCAAGTTCATGACAAATAAAGTTCACACAAACGAATGAAACATCAACAATCATGCCCCATCTTCTTCCTTCTCTTCCGAAGACGATTCTTTCTCCTCTTCTTCATCTTCAAGCGCCCCATCGTCATTGGAAACTCGGACGGTGTTTGCACTATCTCCAAAGGCATCATGTGAAGACATGTGAGGCACACCAAAAGCCATGCGTCCACCCATGTCACCCGGAGGTGCTCCCATCACTACTAGAAAAAGGGCTATAAATGGAATGACCACTAATGGCGCACCACACATGTGGTGCACCACTACTATATAGCAGTGGTGCACCATGTGCTGGTGCGCCATTAGTGTGAAAGACACTAATGACGCACCAGGCTAATGGTGCGCCACTAGTAACATTTTTATTTATTTTTCCAAACATACTAATGGCGCACCTGTGCACAGTGCGCCATTACTACTTCTAACTAGTAATGGCGCACCAGCCGCACATCGCGCCACTACTGTTGTTTTTTTATTCTTTTTTTGCAAAACTACTAATGGCGCACCTTGGCACAGTGCGCCATTACTAGTTTAGTAATGGCACACTGTGCCATGGTGCGCCATTAGTATATAGATTTTTTTTTTGCAAAACTACTAATGGCGCACCACCTGCAGGTGCGCCATTAGTAACCAGGGTTACTAATGGCGCATTTGCAGGTGGTGCGCCATTAGTAACCTGGGACCAACAAGATATTTTGGACAACCGCACCTAACCACTCACTTTCCCCACTTCATTGTCTCCACCTCCTCCTAGAAACTTGTCTCGGCTGCCTCCTCCTCCTCACCTCATTTGCACCATAGATTCATCCAAATTAAGTGGTTAAATTACCTTTTGTTGATAGGTAAGTAAGGGGGGAAGCTATCTTTATGTTGTTCTCCCTTCAACAACGTGCACATGCACTTTTTGTGGCCTAACTAGATCTATGTATGTTCGTGGTGTTGCATATGTTTGTGGTGTTGCATATATGTTTGTGTTTGCAGGTACCGGTATTTGAAATGCGATAGTTGCCAATATTTTGCCGGAATGTTGATTCATTTCCGTTTCGGCGAGAATTTTTGGCACTATGCATTCTTTTTGGTCCTATTTTTAGGGAAAGTCATGCCAATTTTTTTCTTGGTTCTAAAATATCGTTTTGCTCTACCCCGCAGGCGACCATGGTCCGCACGATGACCGAAGGCATCGTGAATAGGTTTTTGAGCTCCGCGAAGGCCGAGATGCTTCAAAAGAACGAGATGGAGATAAGATGTCCGTGTCGAAGATGCAAGCTGAAGAGCCTTATTGCGGATCCGGATTCCGAGCAGGTGCGGGACCACCTGCTCTTGCGTGGTTTCATGGATGGCTATCGGTGGCAAGGTGATGAAGATGACTATGAAGTCGTCCATGGGGTCGGGCAAGAAATAAGGAAGGGCAGCAAGACAACCACCGCGGCTCGGGCGGGCGAGAAGACAAAGAATCTCCAGGACATGATCACGACGGTGATGCTGTACATAGTCATCATGTAGAAGATGCAGGACATGATGATGAGGAAGATGCCGGAGCAGACAAAGGGCATGATCATGAAGATGAAGATGCCGGCGGAGCAGACGACGATAGACCATCGATGGGCTGGGTGTAGGACCCTCATATTCAAGAGCTGCTTCTCAAGCAGACGGATAACGCAAGAGCTGCCGCCCAAGAGAAAGCCAAGCTGGATCAACTGGAGATAGACGCGGTTACTCCATTGTATGAAGGATGCAGGCCCGAGGATACCCGCCTGAAAGTAACGCTCATGGCTCTGGAGATGAAGGTAAAACACAAAATGACCGACACATGCTTCGACGAGAACATGACATTCTGGCGCGAACGTCTTCCCAAGGGGAACAAGCGCCGACCAGTTTCGAGGAGGCGAAGAAAATCGTGTGTCCTCTGGATTTACCGCACGTGAAATAGCATGTGTGCATGAACAATTGCATCATTTATCGGGACGAGCACGCGGAGTCTACCATATGTCCGGTGTGCGGCGTCACTCGATACAAGAAGAGGAAGAAAGCTCCTAGAAAAGTGGTGTGGTACTTTCCGATCACTCCTCGTCTGCAGCGGTATTTCGCGGACCCTAAGGTAGCAAAGCTCCTGCATTGGCACACGAATAGGGAGGAGAAGAAGCCAGAAGATGACGCAAATGATCCGGAGATAAATAAAAAAGACAAGATGCTGAGTCACCCTAGGGATGGGAGCCAGTGGCAAGCGTTGAACTTCGAACACCCAGAATTTGGGAAGGATCCAAGGAACATCGTGCTGAGCGCGAGCACCGATGGAGTCAATCTGTTTGGCAGCCAGAGAAGCACACATAGCACCTGGCATGTGTTTGTGTGAATGTACAACCTTCCCCCTGGTTGTGCATGAAGAGGAAGTACATTCACATGAGTATGCTAATTGAAGGGCCGAAACAACCAGGGAACGACATCAATCTGTATCTGGGGCTGCTGAAAGAGGAGCTAGACACGCTGTGGAAAACGCCAGCCAATACGTGGGACGCCGAACAAAAAGAATATTTCTGTATGAGAGCCGCACTGCTCATGACGGTACACGACTATCTCGGTTACGGATATGTCACGGGGCAGGTGGTCCATGGATTTTCTGGATGCGTTAGGTGCATGGATGACACAACGTCGCCAGCTAGATAGAGACCCCGGGTCTTCGAAAACCATGTTCATGGGACATCGAAGGTGGCTTCGCGATGATGACCCGTGGAGGAAACGCAAGGATTTGTTTGATGGTGAAATCGAACCCCGAAGACGCCCGCGTACGAGGCAAGGCGCGCGAGGAAATAGACGAGCTGTTGAAAAAGTGGAAAGATTGCCCACTGCCGGGAAAGAAGCAAAAGGTGCCAGAGCCGGGAAAGAAGCGAAAGGCGCCAGAGCTGCTGCTGAAGGTATGGAAAACAAGGTCTATTTTCTGGGACTTGCCGTACTGGAAGATCCACCGTGTGCCTCACAGCCTTGATGTCATGCATATCACGAAGAATGTGTGCGAGAGGATGCTTGGTACCCTGCTCAACATGCCAGAGAGGACCAAAGATGGGCCGAAAGCAAGGGCAGACTTGAAATCAATGGGCATCAGGGAGGAGCTTCACGCTAATGATGATGATGATGAGGCGAAGCAGGACACAGAAAGTCGTCGCGAAGGCAAAAAGTCTAAGAAGACCGAAAATGACTACCCTCCCGCGTTGTCGGAGTAATGGGCCACGGGTAGGCTAACCCGAGGCCCAAGACCTTTCAAGACACCAGGGCAGGCCGCGCCCCTCAGGCCGAGTCCCAGACGGCGACTCCGAGATAAGCCGACTCCAAGATGGCGACCTCCAGAGAGGCCGACTCCAAGCTGGCGACCTTCAAGGAGGCCGACTTTGGAGACTCGGCCCATGGCTCCTCCTTCATCCCGAAGTACGATGCGGGGTACGGTCACGACATGGCCGTCTCCCCCTACTCACGAAGGGCCGGCATGGCTACAGTGAGCCGTATCGCTGGAAGATCTCCGGCGAGGCACGACACTGTCGCCATACCTGCCCTGACCTCAGCCATAGTGCGCAGTACACTGTGCCCACGACGCCAGCCTGTACGACCCGAAGGCGGCAGGGCCGCCTGTTAGTGGGATGGACGAAGGCGGCCTGGGCGCCCGAAGACGGACCTGTGAAAGTCGGCCTCCCTGGAGTCGGCCGACTCCTCCCCAGGGCCCCACGTGCCATTAATCTGATAAGATGGGGAGTGGCGACAGTGATCGCCCGATAGACGGCGACACTGTTGCCATGACCCGATGACCAAGCCTGCGTCACCAGGAGTGTCGCTACAGTACCAAGCCTGTCCGCGGGACCCGCCAGTCGGCGGGCCCCAGAAGCCGGCGGGAAAGACGGTGGCCTGAGAGACAGATGGCTGGGACCCGCGCCCAGCCGGATTACTATTGTACCACCGGGGGGTAGGCCTATATAAACCCCTCGGGGCACCCATGCAAGGGGTTCGGACCTGAGTAGAGATAGACCAGATAGCACGGGAGGAGAGAACTAGCCTTGCCCTCTCCTGCCTCCCGAAACAGCTCTAGGAGCACCATTGTAGTCACCTTGTTTGAGTGATCATGCGGAGACCCCGCAGAGCAGCAGTAGGGGTGTTTTCTCCTAGGAGAGCCCTGAAGCTGGGTAAGATCCGCCGGCGTGCATGTCTTCGCCTCATCCCGCTTCCAGGCACCGGCGATGTTCTACTCGCTCCCACCATGATAAGCCATCCCTTGGCATATGTCGTATCCAACCCCCGACATTTGGCGCCCACCATGGGGCGAGGTGCACTGTCGTCCGGAGATCTGCTCTAGACGGGAACCCTGTTCCTTCCCGGCGAGCGCAGCCAGTCCAGCACGCCGGATGGCGTCTGTGCCGACGCGCTGCACGGCGCGGAGATCGCCTGTACGGCCGGCTGCCTCGCCGATCTTATCGGTGAGGTTCGCCTCTCCGATGAGCCTGCGTCCGACGCAGGCACGAGTGCCCCCGAGAGCCTCCTCGCGGGCCTCTTCGACCAACTCCACGTCGTCGGCGAGCCTGCCGCGGACCTAGAGTCCATAGGATCCACCGACTCGATGCTGGTCGACTCCGACACCGCGTCGCTCGACGCGTTCCCCACCAACGTGGTGGTCTACGACGAGCCGCTCTCGTACGCGGGGAGCGGCGGAAGCACCGTCACCGAGATCCTCGTCCTCGAACACGGCGAGCGCTCCGCGAGGAAGCGCATGACCCGCTCGACGCGACCCTGCGAGGCCTTGCGGCGCCGATTCCAGAGGACGCCGACGCCGAGACACTAGAGGCACTCCGCCTTCAGCTCGTCGAAGGCGTGAAGAAACTGGCAAGCATGAGGCGCTTGTCAGAAGCTTACCAACGAGAGATGGATCGCGCCGTAGGCGGTTCGCCGGCTCCAACTGGGCCCAGCCGCCTAGGCGCGGTCCGACAGCGCGGCGCGGCAATTGCAAACCTCTTCGGGGCTGATCGCCCTGTGTACGCCACGCCCACAGAGAATATCCGTGCCGCCCAGGCGGCGGCAGACGAGCTCGACAACTTCGAAGGTGAAGAGCGCCGCATAATGATGGAGCGAGTTCAGCAGCTCCTCGACGTGGCCGCCACGCAGAACAGTGCCGGCTGCCGTACCAAGGCGCCGCAGCGCCAAAACGATGACCCACCGCCTCGCCGAGACCAAGGTGCGACGTCTCAGAAGCCGACAGGCAGGGCCCATGGGAAGAAGGACAAGGAGCCGGCTATCAGCCATAGCCGGACTCACATCACCATCGAGCGCGACCAAGACGGCCACCCCAGAGCGGTGGAACGGCGGGACGACTACCAGCCTCCCCCTCCTCGCGGAGAAAGGCGAGTCTCCCCGCCGCCCGTGGAACATCTGACTCTCGGCGACCGCCTTGGCCGCCGAGAGGGAGTCGGAGAGAATGACGCCCGCCACCGGATCGACCGACTCCACCGATCCTTGGTGCTGGAAGAAGAAGATGAGTTGGGTACCCCCTGCTTCGGACCCCGCATCCGGTACGAGCCCTTTCCCAAAGGTTTCACGCTCCCCCGAGACACGCCCAAGTATACCGGCACCGTGAAGCCGGAAGATTGGCTGATCGACTACTCCACGGCTGTCAACATAGCGAACGGCAACAAGCGTGTTGCCGTAAGATACGTCCCGCTCATGCTCCAGGGCTCGGCCCGGACATGGTTAAACAGTCTGAAGCCTCGCAGCATCAACAGTTGGGTTGACTTCACCGAGGCTTTCGTCCGCAACTTCACGAGCACGTACAAGCGACCTCCCAAGCCACGCCAGCTCTCCTTGTGCGTGCAAGGCCCTGACAAGTCTACTCGCGACTACCTCACGTGCTGGGGCAAACTCCGGAACTCCTGTGAGGGCGTGCACGAGGTGCAGGCCATCGAGTACTTCACTGCCGGGTGCAGAGAAGGCACCCTCCTCAAGCACAAGCTCCTCTGCGATGAGCCCAAGACCCTCGACGAGCTGCTGATCACGGCGGACAAGTACGCCATGGCCGACTCCTCGATGAAGGCGGAGATTCGGGTCAGCGCGACTGGCAAAGTCGCCCCTCAGGCTCCAAGAACTCCGGCTGGAGACACCAGTCGGCGGCAGCAGCAGAATGACCAGAAGTGCAAGGCCCTGCTGCCGGCTTCCAGCAGTCGGCAGGTGGCAACGGCAGAGGATCAACAACTGGAGGGACCGCCTCCGGCGAAGCGGCAGAAGGGCGGCAAGTCCAACTGGATGCCGGCTTTATCCTACGAGCAAACTCTGGATGGTCCCTGCAAGTTCCACAGCAGCGCGAAGCCGTCCAACCATACCACCCGAAAATGTCACTGGCTGACCAGAATCGCCAAGGGGGACGGCCTGCTCCCTCCCCCTCCTGCTGGGCCGCCTCCTCCGCAGCAGCCCCAGCAGCCGGCCGTCAGGCCAGTCGGCGCGATACAAGACGAGTTCCCGGATGAGCACTGAGCCTACGTAGTGTTCACTAGTGTAGTAGACGACCGGTGCAGCAGGTGCCAACAACAGCAAGAAGTAAATGCAGTTGCATCAAGCACTCCAGAGTTCATGCATTGGTCCAAAAGGCCCATCAGTTGGAGCAGAGCTGATCACCCAGAGGTGATGCCGAGCCCAGGCTCGTACGCCTTGGTCCTAGGCGCCACCCTTTCCACGGACAGGCGGGCCGCTCGCTTCTCGCGAGTACTTATAGACGGAGGCAGCAACATCAACATCCTGTACAAGGATACGATGGAGAAACTAGGAATCAAGCGAAGACATCTTTAGAGCAGCCGGACTGTGTTTCACGGAATCGTCCCCGGTCTTTCCTGCTCGCCGATCGGCAAGATCCTGATAGATGTCCTCTTCAGAGACAAGGATCATTTCCGCCGAGAGCCAATTTGGTTTGAGGTGGTGGACCTTGAAAGCCCGTACCATGCGTTGCTTGGCCGACCCGCCCTGGCCAAGTTTATGGCGGTACCCCACTACGCCTACCTCAAGATGAAGATGCCGAGTTCCAAGGGAATCCTAACCGTGTACGGCGACTACAGGAAGTCGTCCGCTTGCACGGCCGAAAGTAGTCGGCTGGCCGAGTCCTTGGTGATCGCAGCTGAGAAACGGCTTCTTGATCGGGTCGTGGCGATGGCCGGCAAGCAGCCCGAGTTATCGCCCGACCCCAAGGATTCGGAAGCAGAGGGATCATTCAAGCCGGCCAAGGAAACAAAGAAGATACCGTTGGACCCAGAGCACCCGAAGAAGTACGCTGTCATAGGCACTGGCCTTGACAGCAAATAGGAAGGCGAGCTCGTCAATTTCCTCCGCGAGAATCGCGACATCTTCGCATGGTCCCCCAAGGACATGCCTGGTGTCCCGACAGAATTCGCCGAGCACAAGTTACACGTCCGATCTGATATGAAGCCCGTCAGGCAGCCCTTGCGCCGCCTGTCAGAAGAGAAAAGAAGAGTTGTTGGAGAAGAAATAGCCCGACTCCTGGCGGCCGGCTTCATCATGAAAGTGTTTTTTTTCAGAGTGGTTAGCAAACCCGGTTCTAGTGCTGAAGAAGAACAAGCAGTGGTGTATGTGCATTGATTACACAAGCCTCAACAAAGCTTGCCCCAAGGACCCGTTCGCTCTGCCGAGAATCGATCAGGTGATAGACTCCACAGCCGGATGCGAGCTGTTGAGCTTCCTAGATGCGTATTCAGGATATCACCAGATCAAGCTGAATCCGGCTGACAGACTAAAGACCGCCTTCATCACGCCGTTTGGAGCCTTCTGCTACCTGACCATGACGTTCGGCTTGAGAAATGCCGGCGCCACCTTTCAGCGTTGCATGCAAAAGTGCCTCCTGAAGCAACTCGGCAGAAACGCCCACGTCTATGTGGATGATGTAGTGGTGAAGACGGAGAAGCGAGGGACCTTGTTGGAGGACCTCAAGGAAACCTTCGAGAATCTGCGCTGATTCCAGATCAAGCTCAACCCAGAGAAGTGCGTTTTTGGAGTACCAGCCGGCCAGCTCCTCGGTTTCCTGGTCTCCGAACGCGGCATAGAGTGCAACCCTGTGAAGATCAAGGCCATCGAGAGAATGGAAGCACCCAGACGACTGTTAGATGTGCAGAAGTTCACCGGCTGTTTGGCATCCATCAGCCGATTCATCAGTCGGCTGGGCGAGAAGGCTCTCCCCTTGTATCAGCTCATGAAGAAGATGACCTTCTTTGAGTGGACTCCCAAGGCGGACGAGGCTTTTCTCCAACTGAAGAAGATGTTGACTACTCCCCCCGTGCTGGCGGCTCCGACTCCCAAAGAGCCCATGCTCCTATACATTGCCGCCACCAGCCGAGTAGTCAGCACAGTCATTGTAGTCGAGTGCAAGGAGGAAGGCAAAGCGCTACCTGTCCAGAGACCGGTGTGTTACCTGAGTGAAGTACTGTCAACCTCCAAGCAGAACTACCCCCATTACCAGAAGATGTGCTACGGCGTGCATTTTGCCGCCAAGAAATTGAAGCCCTACTTCCAGGAGCATCCAATCACTATGGTCTGCACAGCTCCACTGGCCGAGATCATCGGAAGCCGAGATGCTTCTGGCCGAGTGGCCAAATGGGCCATTGACTTGGCTCCCTACACCATCTACTACGAGCCCCGCACCGCCATCAAGTCACATGCGCTGGCCGACTTCCTCGTCGACTGGGCCGAGACCCAGTACCTGCCGCCAGCGCCTGACTCCACCCATTGGCGGATGCACTTTGATGGTTTCAAGATGCGCACCGGCTTGGGAGCTGGCGTCGTCCTCACTTCCCCCAAGGGTGACAAGCTCAGATATGCGCTGCAGATCCACTTCGCCGCCTCCAACAACGTAGCCGAGTACGAGGCGCTCATACATGGGCTCCGGCTTGCCAAAGAACTCGGCATTCGCCGGATCCTGTGTTATGGCGACTCTAACTTGGTAGTCCAACAATCATCTGGCGATTGGAATGCTAAGGACGCAAATATGGCGAGCTATCGTTTCCTCGTTCAGCAGCTCAGCGGATACTTCGAGGGGTGCGAGTTCCTCCATGTGCCAAGGAACGACAACGACCAAGCAGATGCCTTGGCATGAATCGGCTCCACTCGCCAGGCGATACCATCTGGTGTCGCCCTCCGGCGCCTCCTCAAGCCTTCCATCAAGCCATCACCAGAATCAGATTCAATCTTTGTGCCGGCTCCGTATGAGGACGCCGGACCCGACTCCAAGAAGCACACAGTTGAAGCCGGCCCGGGGACTTCAGAACCCGGCCCGGGGACTGCTGCGACAGGATCGAAGACTCTAGAGCCAGGCCCGGGGACTGCTCCAGTCAGCCCCGGGACTTCGTCAAACCAGCAAGCGGCTGCGGACTCCGACCCGCCGTCTCCCAGCCCGGCCACCCTTATCCAAGTCGCACTCGTGGTAGTTGAAGAAATAGCAGCACCTTCATGGGCCCAGCCCATCCTCAGATTCTTAGTAAACAGAGAGCTGCCAACCGATGAAATCTTGGCTCGGCAAGTACAACGCTGAGCATCAGCCTACACCATAGTCAACAGAGAGCTGGTCAGGCGCAGCATTACCGGCATCTTCCAACACTGCGTCGAGGCAGAACAAGGCCAAGCAATCCTCAGAGACATCCAGGAAGCCGAGTGCGGTCACCACGCGGCCTCCAGGGCACTCGTCGCCAAAGCCTTCTGGCACGGTTTCTTCTGGCCAACCGCCTTGGAAGAGGCCAAAGAACTAGTCCAAAAGTGCAAGGGGTGCCAGATTTTCCGCTCCAAGCCACTCCAGCTGGCTTCCGCACTCAAGACTATCCCCATCGCCTGGCCCTTTGCAGTCTGGGGTCTGGACATGGTGGGACCATTCAAGACGGCACGAGGTGGCTTGACTCACCTGCTGGTCGCAGTAGACAAATTCACCAAGTGGGTGGAGGCGAAACCCATCAAGAAGTTGAATGCTCCGACTGCAGTGACCTTCATCGCTGACATCACAACTCGGTACGGCATCCCACACAGCATCATCACCGACAATGGCACGAATTTTGCCAAAGGCGCCTTGGCCCGTTTCTGCGCGACACAGGGCATCCGACTGGACTTAGCGTCCGTTGCCCATCCGCAGTCAAACGGCCAGGTGGAGCGAGCGAACGGCCTCGTCTTATCCGGCATCAAGCCTCGACTCGTCGTCCCGCTGGAGCGATCTGCCGGCTGTTGGCTTGAGGAGCTGCCAGCCATCCTCTGGAGTCTGCGCACGACTCCAAACAAGTCAACCGGCTTCACACCCTTCTTCCTCGTCTATGGTGCCAAAGCCGTCATCCCAACGGACATAGAGTTCGACTCCCCGCGAGTCACCATGTACACCGAGGAAGAAGCAGAAGAAGCACGACAAGACGGTGTCGATCTGCTGGAAGAAGGCCGGCTGTTGGCACTCAGCTGGTCCGGCATCTACCAGCAGAGCCTACGTCGATACTACAACAGGAAGGTCAGGCCAAGATCTTTCCAAGAAGGCGACCTTGTGCTCCGGCTGATCCAGCAAACAGCCGGCCAGCACAAGCTGTCGGCGCCTTGGGAAGGCCCCTTCATCGTCAGCAAGGTGCTAGGAAACGATGCCTACTATCTGATCGACGCTCAGAAGCCCCGAGCGCGCAAGAGGGATGACTCTGGCAAAGAAACAGAGCGCCCGTGGAATGCAAATCTTCTTCGAAGATTTTACAGTTGATGCAGTATGTATCGCACTACCCCTTTGTATTAAAATACTAAGACTTTGGCCCCCCCGAGACGAGCTCGGGGACTGCCCTTTTTGTTATCTATATGATAAGCATTATGCCTTCGAGAAAATCACTTTCATTGCAAGCCGCTTGGCACCGGGCCAGACTAGTCGGCCCGGGGACTCGCCACCTTGCCCTATGAGGAGCTTCCCGCAGTCAGACAAGTAGTGCGCGGTGCCCAATCCGCCTCCTGGCAAAGCCGCAGCTCGCAGAGCGACTGTGAGGCGAACAGGAGGGGGGAAGAGCGGGCACCCACACGAAAAATGGCTAAGGACCTAAAGTGTGAACATAGCGTAAGACGGCCTCCAGCATTTCTAAAGCGGAAGCCGACTCATGAGTAGCCGGCTCGTCGTCTTTATTAGCTTTTATCAAGGACGGCCGACTCCTGGGTAGTCGGCCTGTCGCTTTCTATCCAACTTGCTAAAGAACCTCTAAAACGGCCAAGTACTTGCCTTCCCAAAGTAGCTGAGCACTTGACCCAGCGATAGACCGCGGAGCGGCTGTCCGACTGTCAAGGCAGTGACTAAGGGAAGGCGGCAAAGGGAAAAGCCTGAAAGAGCAGTAAGTAAGGAAAAACGGAAATCGGATAAATATTTACATAGGCTCTTGGCCGAATTTTCGAATAGAGGTTCAAGATACACCCCGCGGGTGGAACTGTTCGAAACTAACAAAGTTTTCAAAAGATTACTAAGACAGACAGGCAGAGGCAGCCTAGGAGGCGGCATCGGGAATCGGAGGATCGGAGGAGATGGCGGTGTCAGGCGCCGGGGCAGTCGGCTGGGCCGTCTCGGCTTGATCACCTCCGGCGGCAGTCGCCTTCTCTTGACGCGGCTTGTTGCTGGAGGCGCGGTCGAGCTGAGGCTGGCCGCCTGCTCCGTCTTCTGGCGCCTCCGCCTCGCCTTCGTCCTCCGCCTCGTCCTCCTCCTCAGTGCTGGAGTCGATCACCTCCACCGAATCTTCGCCATACTCCGGGTTCATTCTGAACCACTCCGGCGGCACTTCCTCGCCGCCTTCAGCCCGCTCGGGGACGAAGACACTGGTGTCCGTGTACTCGGCGATGGCCGCTGCACGCTCGACAAGGGCGCCCTCCACGGCCTCCAGCTCGGCCTAGGCTTCTGACCGGAACGCGGCCAGACGGTCCAGGTCCAGCCCTGGATACCACGCCTTGACAAACTCCAAGGCCCGGTGCGCTCCGGCCCGGGCTGAGGAGCCCTTCCAAGCCTCAAGACGACCGGCAGCGACCTCTAGCCAGTCGGCAGTCCGGCTGGCGGTGCGCAGAGCCGGCATGCCTGGCCACAAGGCGGCAACCGCCTGGGCGCCGGCACGCTGAAGCCGGCGCATCAGCAGGTGAGCCGGACAAAGACGGGCTTCAATGCTCAGAAGCTCCTCCTCGACGGTACGTGGGGCATTGGCGGCGATCTCCTCAACGTCCGCCCTTCGCGCCGCACGAGCAGCCTCGATGGCCGGAGGGACTGCCTGCGAATGACCAGGGAAGAAGTCTGCCAAGACAAAAAAGAAGCAAGTCAGAAAATTAGAAGTCGGCCTGACGCGTAGTCGGAAGCCCGAAGAAGCGAAAGAAACTTACCATCGACGATATCCTCGATCTCGTGGAAGCCGGAGGTCAGCATCGCCTCCCTGTCAGCCCAGGAGGAGCGCTCGCTCTCGAACTCGGCCAGGAGTGCGGTCTCCCTCTTCTCGGCCTTGTCATGTGCCTTCTTGAGCAGCTCCTTTTGCTCGGCCAGCTGCGCCGCCAGCAGGTCGCGTTCCGTGGCGAGCTTGACACACTCCTCCTCTTTGGCATGACGGGCGGTATTGGCCTCGCCCAGCTGCTCCTGAAGAATGGCATTGGCTTCTGAGGAACAAGGAAGAGACAAATGAGTCATTAGCAAAAAAAGATCACCGGGAAGATCCGGCCCGACTGCTCAGCAGTCGGCCCGAATCTCGGGGACTATAGCCCGCGGGTGCGCCAGCGCGCCCCCGCGAAGAAAGAAGAACTCACTCCGGCTTTCCGACAAGTTGGCAGCCCGCTTGTTCAACTCCTCAACATTGCGGTTGAAGGCAGTGACGCGGAGGTTGTGATACTCCTGCAATGAGTCATTGAAGACAAAGTTAGTGTTTGGAACTCGCCAGAGGGAGTTCCGAACCGCCTGCTCAACAGCCGGCCCGAAACTCGGGGACTACACCAAGTGGGTGCGTTGGCGCGCCCCCACAGAGAAACAAACAAGAGTCCAAAGGGAAAGAAACTTACTCGGACAACCGATCGTGTGGCCAGATGCGCTCGGGTGCAGGCTTGAAGGGCGTCGCCCTCAGCCCGCAGCTTCGCCTGGACTTCCAGAAGCAGTTCATTTAATGGCCCGGTGCCGCCTCCGCGCACCCACCCGGTGGGCGCGGTGCTTGTGGCCTCGGCGTCTAGGGATGCCGAGCCGGCAACGCCGGTCTCCCAAGGATGCGGCACCGAGGTCGCTCTCTCAAGACGGCGACGCACCGGCGAGGCGACTTGGAGAAGCAGACGCGCTTCAGCCTCGTCCATAGCCGGCGGCTCCGACGGATCCACCGGCTGTTTGCCGTGCGGCCTCCCAGACGGCGGTGGAGGTGGTGGTGGCGGCACGAGGGTGTCCGACATAGAAACATCACCGCCCTCCTTCTCCACGACGAGGTCCTCGGTGCCGGCCCCTCCGGTTTGCCCCGTGAACTCCGGAGGCGGCGGCGCAGACGATAGCGGGGGGACGAGCATCGCTGATCGGCGACGCGCGGCCTCCTCGGCATGCCGTCTCGCTGCGAGGGTAGCCTCGGCATCCTCCAGCTCCTTCTGGACGGAGGCGGCTGCCTTGTCGGCCTCCGCCTTCTCCAGACGTTCGGCTTCCTCCTCCTCGCGCTTCTCCCACGCGTTTCGCTCCGTCGCCTCCCGGAGGGTGGCGGCGGGGTCGACCCGCCGGGTATTGGCGGACGTCTCTGCCGACCCCATGACAGAGGGGACGGCGACTCTCTCAAGGGAGAGAGGGGCGGTGGAGAAGATCGGAGGGAGTACATAAACGAAGACTCGGACAAGATCCGACAAAGAAAATAAAAGAGCATGAAGACTTACGCGGATACTAGCGGCAGCCTTCTCACTTCCCTTCGGAAGCGGTTGGCCTTCGCGGCCGCCTCCTCCCGTCTGGTTGCGGCGGCCGCCCCCTTAAGCTTCTTCAATTTGCCGCCGGGCGCACTCGGCCCGGCGTGACGCCTCTTCGCGCCGCCCTGGCCAGCGGAGGAGCCGACCTTCGGCTGGTGGCGCGGGGCGACTTCCCCTTCGGCGTCGTCGTCGGGCCAGTCGTCGAAAGTCGCCGAAGGCCTGAAGTCGCCTTCCGCTCCTCCTCCCCCGCCTTCGGCGTCGGCTTCCATTGCCGCCGCCCCCAAGTCGGGGTCATCGACGTCGCTCTCCGCGCGGTCAGGGACATACTCGCGGGGCTGTCTCGTAGCACCGGCGGCAGGCTGCATAAGAGGATTCTGGTTCAGAAGAAGCCGACAAGAGTTAGAAGCCGGAGTCGGCTGAGGAAAAAAGACAAAGCAATAGGAAGACGCGACTTACCACCGGCGGAGGGTTGTCGCGCGAGTACGGCTCCTTGCCGAACTGCCAGTCCTCCTCATACTCATAGTGCGCGATGTAGTTCACCATGCTCACCACCTCCTTGTGGGGCATCTCCTTGGTGCTCATCCGACTTGGGTCTCGGGGGCCGCTCATCTGACAGATCAGGTGTGGCCGACCTTGGAGCGGGAGAACTCGGCGCGCCACGAAGGCGGCCAGCAAGTCGGCCCCGACGAGTCCCTCCGACTGTATCAAGACTCGGAGTCGCGCTACGGCGGCGGCTCCGGCAAGGGACAACGACTTGACCCTGTGGGACCAGCTGGGGAGCCTCCCGGTCAGGGGAGTGGCATTGTAGGGTGGCAGGTTGACCCAGTCGCCGTCGGGGGCGAGGTTCTTCATGTAGAAGTACGTGCGCTGCCACATCTTCACCGACTTGATCAGCGCGATGGGAGGAAAGGGATTGTCGGCCGTCGAGCGTCGCATCGCGATGAAGGCGCCGCACTGAGCCGGCACGCCGGCGATGTGCGTGCCAAGCTTGGAAGAGAAGAATTCCCCCCACAGCTCGATGGTGGGGAGAAGGCCGAGGAAACCTTCGCACAGAGTGGCGAAGGTGGAGAGCAGCACCACCGTGTTCGATGTGAGGTGGTGCGGCTGAAGACTGTGGAACTCCAGGAACGAGCGGAAGAAGCCGCTCGCCGGCAGCCCCAGGCCGCGCATAAGGTGCGAGTGGAAGACGACCCGCTCGCCCTCTTCCGGCGCCGACCGGATTTCCCCCTTCAGCGCGGTGCGGGCGCGCATGAGGTCCGCGCTGGGAAGACGACGTGTCTGGCGGAGGAACTCGATGTGTTCTTCCTCTACCTCCGAGCCGTGCCACACGCCGGAGCGCACGGCAGGGGCTGCGGCGGAGGAGGAGCTCATCGCCGCGGTATGGTATGCTCTGGCTCAGCAGCGGAGGAAGGAAGGAGAGAGAGAGAGCAAGATGGGGCGGGGGAGCGGGGAAGAAGGGCGCGCGAGCTGTGCCCCTCCGCTTCCCCCCGCCTACTTGTAGCCCAACGGGCTAAGAAGCCGAGGGGGCGGGCGTGGGATTAACTGCGCACGATGTCCCGCACCGCCCCACGATTTACCCCACGAAGTTACTACGCGCAGTAACGACGTGCGAAAACCAACCGTCCACGGCTGCAACAGATCCGTCCGTATGCCGAGGCGCGGTAGTGGCGGGCCCCGCCTGACGGCCCGTCCCGTCGCGCGTGTGGGCAGGCAGACTGTTCTCCCCACGTGGCGCCACGCGATAGGACCGCCTTGACGGCAGCGGGGAGGCGTATCAGGCACGCTGCCTGGTTTCCCGCCGCGACTTTCGAACTGAGGCTCTTCGCCGAAACTCCGACTTTCGACAGTCGGCCCAAGAGAAGACGGCAGCCGAGTCCCAGAAGTCTGCACTTATAAAGATTGAAGCTGACAAAGCCCCACAATGCAGCGACCGCCGGGCTTCACCAGCTTCGGGAACTACTGTCGGAGTAATGGGCCACGGGTAGGCTAACCCGAGGCCCAAGACCTTTCAAGACACCGGGGCAGGCCGCGCCCCTCAGGCCGAGTCCCAGATGGCGACTTCGAGATAAGCCGACTCCAAGCTGGTGACCTCCAGAGAGGCCGACTCCAAGCTGGCGACCTTCAAGGAGGCCGACTTTGGAGACTCGGCCCATGGCTCCTCCTTCATCCCGAAGTACGATGCGGGGTACGGTCACGACGTGGCCATCTACCCCCTGCTCACGAAGGGCCTGCATGGCTACAGTGAGCCGTATCGCTGGAAGATCTCCGGCGAGGCGCGACACTGTCGCCATGCCTGCCCTGACCTCAGCCACAGTGCGCAGTACACTGTGCCCACGACGCCGGCCTGTACGACCCGAAGGCGGCGGGGCCGCCTGTCAGTGGGATGGCCGAAGGCGGCCTGGGCGCCCGAAGACGGACCTGTGAGAGTCGGCCTCCCTGGAGTCGGCCGACTCCTCCCCAGGGCCCCACGTGCCATTAATCTGATAAGATGGGGAGTGGCGACAATGATCGCCCGATAGACGGCGGCACTGTTGCCACGACCCGATGACCAAGCCTGCGTCACCAGGAGTGTCGCTACAGTACCAAGCCTGTCCGCGGGACCCGCCAGTCGGCGGGCCCCAGAAGCCGATGGGAAAGACGGTGGCCTGAGAGACAGACGGCTGGGACCCGCGCCCAGCCGGATTACTATTGTACCCCCGGGGGGTAGGCCTATATAAACCCCCCGGGGCACCCATGCAAAGGGTTCAGACCTGAGTAGGGATAGACCAGATAGCACGGGAGGAGAGAACTAGCCTTGCCCTCTCCTGCCTTCCAAAACAGCTCTAGGAGCACCATTGTAGTCACCTTGTTTGAGTGATCATGCGGAGACCCCGCAGAGCAACAGTAGGGGTGTTATCTCCTAGGAGAGCCCTGACGCTGGGTAAGATCCGCTGGCGTGCATGTCTTCGCCTCATCCCGCTTCCAGGCACCGGCGACGTTCTACTCCCTCCCACCATGATAAGCCATCCCTTGGCATATGTCGTATCCAACCCCTGACACGCGTGCTTCACTCTAAGTCAGGAGGAGATTGATCAGTTTTTCACCTGCCTCGTAGGAGTAAAACTTCCTTACGGTTACGGGGGAAGATAAGCAGATACCTAGACCCATCGAAGCAAAAGTTCAGCGGGATGAAGTCTCACGACTGTCATGTGCTGATGACGCAGATACTTCCAATTGCAATCCGTGGGATCATGGACGCACACATCCGTGAAACGCTATTTGGCCTATGCAACTTTTTCGATGTCATCTCTCAGAAGTTGGTTGGCGTGAGGCAACTCAGAAGGCTACAGGAAGAGATCGTGGTGATACTATGCGAGCTTGATATGTACTTCCCGCCCGCATTCTTCGACGTTATGGTGCATCTGCTGGTCCATATCGTGGAGGATATCATCCAACTCGGGCCAACGTTCCTGCATAGCATGATGTCGTTTGAAAGGATGAATGGTGTCACCAAAGAATACGTTCGCAACATGTCACGCCCAGAGGGAAGCATAGCCAGGGGCTTTCTCACCGAAGAGTGCATCTCCTACTGCACAAATTATCTAGGCATCGAGAACCCCGTTGGTCTGCCCGTCAACAGGCACCTCGGCAGGCTCGCTAGATGGGGTCACCGTGAGGGTCACCGCGAAATGCATGTCGACTTCAAGGGTCGACTCGCCGACTTTGGAAGAGCAAACCTAGTCGCGCTACAACACATAGACATGGTCGATCCTTGGGTGGTAGAGCACAAAACCTTTATTGAGAAGACGTATGAGGGAGTCCCGGACTAGGGGGTGTCCGGATAGCCGAACTACCATCATCGGCCGGACTCCAAGACTATGAAGATACAAGATTGAAGACTTCGTCCCGTGTCCGGATGGGACTTTCATTGGCGTGGAAGGCAAGCTTGGCGATACGGATATGTAGATCTCCTACCTTTGTAACCGACTCTGTGTAACCCTAGCCCTCTCCGGTGTCTATATAAACCGGATGGCCTTAGTCCATAGGACGAACAACAATCATACCATAGGCTAGCTTCTAGGGTTTAGCCTCCTTGATCTCGTGGTAGATCTACTCTTGTAACCCACATCATCAATATTAATCAAGCAGGACGTAGGGTTTTACCTCCATCAAGAGGGCCCGAACCTGGGTAAAAACATCGTGTCTCTCGTCTCCTGTTACCATCCGCCTAGACGCACAGTTCGGGACCCCCTACCCGAGATCCGCCGATTTTGACACCGACATTGGTGCTTTCATTGAGAGTTCCTCTGTGTCGTCACCAATAGGCTCGATGGCTTCTTCGATCATCAACGACGATGCAGTCCAGGGTGAGACCTTCCTCCCCGGACAGATCCTCGTATTCGGCGGCTTCGCACTGCGGGCCAATTTGCTTGGCCAGCTGGAGCAGATCGAAGGCTACGCCCCTGGCCGTCAGGTCAGATTTGTACTTCACGGCTGACATCCGCGGGGACTTGATCCTCGACGGATTCGAGCCACAGCCGAGCGTGCCGTACTGTCATGATGGGCATGATTTAGCTCTGCAGCCGGACAGTACCCTGGAGGCCGCACTCGAACTCGCTTCGATCTTCGACTCGGAGCCGGCTGCGCAGACCAAAGATGGATGGCTAGACACCGCCTCGGGGGCTGCAACCTCTACGGCGATAGAGCCGAACACCGATCTTGTCCCCCATGAAGCTCGTGACTCCGAGGTGCCGGACTCCTTGCTGGACTCCGGACCTCCCGCGCCCCCTCCAGTCGAATCCGATTGGGCGCCGATCATGGAGTTCACCGCGGCGGACATCTTTCAACACTCACCTTTTGGCGACATCTTGAGTTCGCTAAAGTACCTCTCATTATCAGGAGAGGCCTGGCCGGACTGCGGCCAGGACGGTTGGGATGCGGACGACGAAGAAATTCAGAGCCCACCCACCACCCACTTGGTAGCCACTGTCGACGATCTAACCGACATGCTAGATTACGACTCTGAGGACATCGACGGTATGGACGACGATGCCGGAGACGACCAAGAACCAGCGCCCACCGGGCACTGGAAAGCCACCTCTTCATATGACATATACATGGTGGATATCCCAAAGGATGGGAACGGCGAAGGAATAGCGGAGGATGACCCCTCCAAGAAACAGCCCAAGCGCCGGCGTCAGCGGCACCGCTCTAAATCCCTCCATAGCAAGAATGAGGATTCTGGAACCGGAGACAATAATACACCGGATAGCACCGAAGACAACCCACTCCAGCAAGATCCAGCACAGGAGGAGGGGGACGCCAGCCCTCATGAGAGAGCGGCCGAAGAAGAGGTAGAGGACTATATGCCTCCCTTCGGAGACGAGGCAAGCCTCGACGACGAAGAATTCGTCGTGCCTGAGGATCCCGTCGAACAGGAGCGTTTCAAACGCAGGCTTATGGCCACGGCAAACAGCCTCAAGAAAAAGCAGCAGCAGCTTAGAGCTGATCAAGATCTGCTAGCCGACAGATGGACCGAAGTCCTCGCGGCCGAAGAGCATGAACTCGAACGCCCCTCCAAAAGCTACCCAAACGTAAGCTGCTCCCCCGATTAGAGGTGGAGGCATATGATCCCGCTTCACCAGGAGACAATACGGCTGATCGACCACCCCGTGGTCGTGACAGAGAGGCCTCAAGGCCCTTCACTAGACCCGTACCCCAGCATCGCTCGAAAAGCACAAGGCCACAGGGGAACACTCCGGACCTGCGAGACATATTGGAGGATAAGGCAAGACAATCAAGATCGGTCTATGGATCACGTGGGCGCCCCACGATACGTGACAATCACCGTCACCCCGGACACAGTAAGTCCGGCCGGGCCGAACACAACAGACAAAGCTCTTTTGAGCTCCGTCGCGATATCGCCCAGTACAGAGGCGCCGCACACCCACTGTGCTTCACATATGAGGTAATGGATCATCAAATCCCAGAAGGGTTTAAACCCATCAATATTGAATCTTATGATGGCACAACAGACCCCGCGGTCTGGATCGAGGACTATCTCCTCCACATCCACATGGCCCGCGGAGAATATCTCCCACTCAAACTTAAAGGACCAGCCCAGCACTGGCTTAACAGCTTGCCAGCAGAGTCAATCGGGAGTTGGGAGGACCTGCAAGCCGCATTCCTCGATAACTTCCAAGGCACGTACGTGCGACCACCAGATGCAGATGACCTAAGCCACATAATTCAGCAGCCAGACGAATCGGCCAGACAATTCTGGACACGGTTCTTAACCAAGAAAAATCAAATCGTCGACTGTCCGGATGCCGAGGCCCTCGCGGCCTTCAAGCATAACATCCGCGACGAGTGGCTTGCCCGGCACCTGGGACAGGAAAAGCCGAAATCCATGGCAGCCCTTACATCACTCATGACCCGCTTCTGTGCGGGTGAGGACAGCTGGCTAGCACGCAGCAACAACCTCAATAAAAATTCTGGCAGTCCGGATATCAAGGACCATAGTGGCAGGTCGCATCACAACAAAAACAAACGCCGCATTAACAGCGATAACAGTGAGGATACGGCAGTCAATGCCGGATTCAGAGGCTCTAAACCCGGTCAACGGAAAAAGCATTCAAAAGAACAACTCAGGGTCTGTCCAATTTGGACCGAATTCTCGACCGCTTGTGCCAGATACATGGCACCCCTGAAAAGCCAGCTAACCACACCAATAGGGATTGTTGGGTGTTCAAGCAGGCAGGCAAGTTAATTGCCGAAAACAGCGACAAAGGGCTACATAGCGACGACGAGGAAGAGACCTGACCGCCGAACAATAGAGGATTGAAGGGTTTCCTCCCACAGGTGCGGACGGTGAACATGATATATGCCACGCACATATCCAAAAGGGAGCGGAAGCGTGCACTCAGGGATGCATACGCGATGGAGCCAGTTGCCCTGAAGTTCAATCCATGGTCCTCTTGCCCAATCACCTTTGACCGAAGGGACCACCCCACCATCATTCGCCATGGTGGGTTCGCTGCATTGGTTCTAGACCCAATCGTTGATGGATTTCATCTCACCAGAGTCCTGATGGACGGCGGTAGCAGCCTAAACCTACTTTATCAGGACACGGTGCGCAAAATGGGCATAGACCCCTCAAGGATTAAACCTACCAAGACGACCTTCAAAGGCGTCATACCAGGTGTAGAAGCCAATTGTACAGGCTCAGTTACACTGGAAGTGGTCTTCGGATCCCCGGATAACTTCCGAAGCGAGGAGTTAATCTTCGACATAGTCCCGTTCCGCAGCGGCTATCATGCCTTGCTCGGACGTACCGCGTTCGCAAAGTTCAACGCGGTGCCGCACTACGCATACCTCAAGCTCAAGATGCCAGGCCCTAGAGGAGTCATCACGGTCAACGGAAACACTGAACGCTCCCTTCGAACGGAGGAACATACAGCGGCTCTCGCGGCAGAAGTACAAAGCAGCCTTTTAAGGCAATTCTCGAGTCCGGCTGCCAAGCGGCCGGACACAGCTAAGCATGCCCGGAGTAACCTACAACACGACCACCTGGCACGTTCCGAGCACGTGTAGCAGTGCGGCCCCAACCCCAGCCCCTGTAAAACATTAAGACAGACCCTTCGCGTACTCCATTACGCTCTGAAGATACCATGGGCATGGGGCAAGGGGCTCGACCACGATAAGCCCAGACTGCGGCTCAACCGCACCAGGGGCTCTTAAGTGTGTCGTTTCTTTTTCTTTTCCTTTTATTTTTACCTACAGGACTCCGTTCGTCAGAGGCCCTGTCCGGCAGCAGACATGCCGAACCCACGATGCAACAGCCAGGGAAGGAGAAAGGCTACAACGAAAATCCAGGTGGTCTCCATCATGAGCATTAAATCTGTTTTATGCATTATTCCGTAGCCTACCCCTGGAGGGGGACATGTTAAACAGTCCCATCCCTTGCTTACCGCACCACTTGTATCGTCCTGCACTTACAGCAGTTTTTATTGAATAAAGCAATGCAGCACATTTTTGCTTCTAATTGCATTTCTTTCTTACACATATGTTCATCTATGACATATTGCATCAGTACGTTTTGGTACGGCTAAATACACCAGGGGCTTATGTTTCCCGCGTTATGGTGTGATAAGTCCGAACACTTTCACAAGTGTGGCACCCCGAACTTATAGCATTATATGCATCGGCTCCGAATCATGTTCTTGGGTCAATAGTTGGGTTTGCCCGGCTCCCATGTTTTGGTACCTTACGTTCCGTTTTATCGGCTAAGGTAGCACTGGGAGAACCACTGCGATTGCGCCCCAGTTGAGCTGGGTTAACGCCTCAGTGGAGAAAACTAAAACTGACCGTCATGATGAGGCGAGAGCTGGTCGCTGTTTGAGAGGTTCTTTGCGAGTCCCTAAAAACTTATGCCGCTTCGAGCGAGGAGCCGGTTTCTGTCCGGCCAAGGAGTGGATAGCGCCCCAAATTCGGCCTTCCGAAAACTAGGGGCTTCGCCGAAATTTAAAATTATAGAATTCTATGGCTAAGTGAGAGTGTTCAAGCATTATAAGTCCGGTTGCCTTGTTCATTGTGTTGAGCGCCTCCCTCGATGGACCCAAATATGGGAACAAGAGCGCCCAAATTTATCCCGAACACCCCAGCACTCGTGGCATGGGGGCTGAAGCCGACGACTTGCCATCTCTCAGATTTGATAAACAGCCGCACAGAAGGTAATATTTTAAATTAACAAGTGTTGCTTCGCGCATATGAACTTAGTTTTCAGCGCACAGGATAACAAAACGCGAGTCTACTCAAAAACTTCTTCTTTGGAGCACCCACCCGCAATAATGCGGGCGCCCTTCAGCACACTCCTATAATACATCTCGGGCGTGCGATGCTCCTTGCCCTCTGGTGGGGGGTCCGTCACAAGCTTCTGGGCATCCATCTTGCCCCAGTGCACCTTTGTGCGGGCAAGGGCCCGACGCGCACCCTCGATACAGGCGGAGTGCTTGATAACTTCAACCCATGGGCACGCATCCACCAGCCGCCGCACCAGGTCGAAGTAGCTCCCAGGCATAGCCTCCTTAGGACACAGCCAAACTATGAGGCCCTTCATGGCCTGTTCGGCCGCCTTGTGGAGCTCGACCAGCTGCTTCAGCTGGTCGCTAAGGGGCACCGGATGTCCAGCCTCAGCATACTGAGACCAGAAGACCTTCTCCGTTGAGCTCCCCTCCTCGGCCCGGTAGAATGCGGCAGCATCAGACACGCTGCGGGGAAGATCTGCGAACGCTCCTGGAGAGCTCCGAATTCGGGTAAGCGACAGGTAATTAACACTCACATGCTTACTTTGCATGAAAAATGCCTTAGCCGCTGCTATTTTCTTCACCGCCTCTATCTCCTGGAGGGCCTTGTAGGCTTCGGCCTTAGCGGCTTTGGCACTCTCAAGAGCCGTTGCAAGCTCAGACTCTCGAGTCTTCGAGTCACGCTCCAGGCTCTCGTGTTTCTTCACGAGATCCTGGAGCTCTTGCTGTACCTCCGCCACCCGCGCCTCCTGTTTCTCTCGCTCGGTGCGCTCCGCAGCCGCATTGCGTTCGGCCGCGGCCACCGCCTCCTTCAGGGTCGCCACCTCGTTAGTGGCCCCTGCAATACCCCAGTTATCCTTGTCATTTTTCTTGCAACCAAATCCTTTTCTGTAAGGTACAATTTTCATAAGGTATTACTCACCTTCTTTTTCCTCGAGCTGCTTCTTGGCATGGCCGAGCTCGTTCTCGGACCGCTCGAGGTTTTCCTTCAAAGTATTGACCTCCGCAGTCAGTGCGGCAGAGGTCAGCAGCACAGCCTGCAATCCCATATTGACATATTTTCATGACTCCTGCGTTTATCTTTCTAAAGATCCTCAGTCCGGCTTTTCTTTCCGAACACCGAACCGAGCATCAGGGGCTACTGTCTATGCGGTACCATTTTACATATATTGAAATTCTTACCTCAAAGCCTGTTAGAAGGCTGCTGCAGGCTTCGGTCAGCCCGCTCTTGGCGAGCTGAACCTTCTGAATCACCGCACTCATAACAGTGCGGTGTTCCTCTTTGATGGAGGCGCCGTTGAGCGCCTCCAGCAAATTATCCGGCACCTCCGGTTGGACGGAGGCAGCCGGCGTCGCGGTCTTGCCCTTCTTACGAAGGGGTCGCCCGCCGGACTCCGGAGCCACTATGGGTTCCGGGGCTGAGTCCGGTGCAAAGTCCGGGAGGTTGTCCTGCGACACCTCCGGGGCCCTCTCCTCCTGGTGGGTCCCTTCCTGGGATCCCACCTCGGCATCGTCTGCATCACGGGGGGTGGAGGCAGTCGGAAGAGAATCCATATCCGACGCCCCTAAGGACCCGCTCGATGAAGTGGGGAGATCATCCTTAGGCGGACTGCAGGGTTGTATGCGGCATTAGAAAGACATAACGTGGCGGAAAACGAAAACCTTGAAGTTATTCAGGAGTCCGGATACTTACGATCTCGCCAGAGGCTTGGCCCTTGGAGGCGAGTCCTCGTCGTCGTCACTAGCGTTGGCGGAACAGTCCGGGGGAAGAGTTTTTCCCCTCTTGGACCCTTCGGCCTCCCTTGTTGGGGAGGCCTTCCTTTTCTTCCCTCCCCCCGCTGGGGGAGAGGCTTTCTTCTTCTCCTCCTCGCCTTGGTGGGAGGAGTCGGCCTCGGATTCGTCGTCCGATAGCACCTGAAAACGGGAACTCTTCTGAGTCCCCGTGGCCTTCTTCTTGGCCTTCTTCTCCGGCACCACGTGGGGTGCCGGAGCCAGCAGCCCCGTTAGGCGGGCGTCAGCTGGGTCCTCTGGCAATGGGGCCGGACAGATAGCCTGTGCGGCCTTCTTCAGCCAGTCCTGTCAAAGGAAAGGGAGTTTAGATCCCGCATAGAGTCAAACTATGAATAACAAGCGTCCCGTAAAGGACAATATCACTTACCTCGTCAGCTGGACGCTGCGAGCTGAATCCGCGATCTTCGGTAGCGGATGCGGGAGCCTCGGCGCCCTTGAACAGCACCTTCCAGACCTCTTCGTACGTAGTGTCGAAGAGCCCATTCAAAGTCTGGTGCTGCGCCGGATCGAACTCCCACATATTGAAGCCCCGTCGTTGGCACGGGAGAATCTGGCGGATGAGCATGACCTGGACTACGTTGACAAGCTTGAGCTTCTTGTCCACCAGCTTTTGGACGCAGGCTTGGAGTCCGGTCAGCTCCTCCGAATCGCCCCAAATCCGGCCGCTCTCTTTCCAGGAGGTGAGCCGTGTGGGGATGCCGGATCTGAATTCGGGGGCCGCTGCCCATTCGGGATCACGCGGCTCGGTGATGTAGAACCACCCCGATTGCCACCCCTTGATGGTTTCCACAAAGGTGCCCTCCAGCCACGTAACGTGGGACATCCTGCCCACCATGGCGCCTCCGCACTCCGCTTGGCTGCCCTTCACAACCTTCGGCTTGACACTGAAGGTCTTGAGCCACAAGCCGAAGTGGGGCTGGATGCAGAGGAAGGCCTCGCACACGACGATAAACGCCGAGATGTTGAGAATAAAATTCGGGGCCAGATCATGGAAATCTAGGCCGTAGTAGAACATGAGCCCCCGGACAAAGGGATGAAGCGGGAAGCCCAGTCCGCGGAGGAAATGGGGAAGGAATACTACCCTCTCATGGGGCCTGGGGGTGGGGATGAGCTCTCCCTCGTCGGGGAGCCGATGCGCGATGTCGCTGGACAAGTATCCGGCGCTGCGCAGCTTCTGGATATGCCCCTCCGTGACGGAGGAGGCCATCCACTTGCCTCCCTGCTCCGGACATATTTGGAGAAGGTTGAGGTGAGATGTGCGGGCTTGGGCGCTAGAGCTCGAGTTCGCAGAGATGGATAAGCCAAGGAGGAAGAAGGCGCAGGTAAAGAGGTTGGATCTTTATCCCCTTATATGGGCGGACAGAAACACGCGTCCCCACCGGCCTGGTAAAACTCGCTTATCTCCCAAGCGTCACAATCAATGGCGCGGTTGGGTTACCCACGTCCGTATTGATGGGAATCCCGGAATAAGGGGAACACGATCTCTGCTTCGACAAGACATGCCAAGGAAACCGCCTCGCTAAACGCGCTGAGGTGGAACAATAGAAACAATTCGAGTAAAGGCTTGGAAGTGGTGTGACATTACGCCACAGAATACGTCAGCAGATTGATCTTGTGTAATATTATTCTCTCTACGGTGGTATGTGGAATTTATTTTTGCAGAGCCGGACACTATCCTGGTGTTCACAATCTTCTATAAATTATTCGGAGGAGGAACCCGTCTTGCAATGCCGAAGACAATATGCGCGCCGGACTCGTCGTCATTGAAGCCTGGTTCAGGGGCTACCAAGGGAGTCCCGGACTAGGGGGTGTCCGGATAGCCGAACTACCATCATCGGCCAGACTCCAAGACTATGAAGATACAAGATTGAAGACTTCGTCCTGTGTCCGGATGGGACTTTCCTTGGCGTGGAAGGCAAGCTTGGCGATACGGATATGTAGATCTCCTACCTTTGTAACCGAATCTGTGTAACCCTAGCCCTCTCCGGTGTCTATATAAACCGGATGGCCTTAGTCCATAGGACGAACAACAATCATACCATAGGCTAGCTTCTAGGGTTTAGCCTCCTTGATCTCGTGGTAGATCTACTCTTGTAACCCACATCATCAATATTAATCAAGCAGGACATAGGGTTTTACCTCCATCAAGAGGGCCCGAACCTGGGTAAAAACATCATGTCCCTCGTCTCCTGTTACCATCTGCCTAGACGCACAGTTCGGGACCCCCTACCCGAGATCCGCCGGTTTTGACACCGACAACGTACAATGACCGAGGCCAACAGAGGACGGACGGAGATATAATCAAAGAGCACAACTCATGTTTCACGCGTTGGTTCAAGAAGAAGCTTCTGTTGTACCCTTTACATGAGGATTCTTCCGCGGAAGAACAACTCATATTCGCCTTGTCACAGGGCGCCGAGCACAACCTGATGACGTATGAGGCGTACGATATCAACGGCTACACATTCTACACCGATGGTTATCAGAACTCCGGGGTAACGATGGAATCCTACACCGGTAACGACAAGGACAGATACTACGGAAGGATCGAGGAGATCTGGGAGCTGAGCTATGCTGGAGAGAAGGTCCCAATGTTCCGTGTTAGATGGGCCAAGAGCGTCATAAAAGAAGACCGGTATTTCACCACCATGGTTATACCCGAAGCCAAATCCAAGCCCGCGGGTGCAAATGTCACCGCGAAAAATGATCCATGGGTACTGGCTTCCCAAGTGGACCAATGCTTCTTCATTACCGACCCGCCAAAGCCCAGTCGTGTTGTCATGAGGAGAGGCAAAAGGAAGATCATCGAAATGGATGGAGTCGCCAATGAGCAAGACTTCGACAAGTACAGGGACCCGAAGATGGAACATGACGACGACGATGAAGTATCAGCATACACCACAAGAAGAAGCAGGACCACCCTACCTAAAGGACGTTCGTTCAAGAGAAGAACTCCATTTACGAAAAATACGGGCAAGAAGATTGTGAACAGATAGCTAGCTAAGATCGATTGTATTTAAATTTTAGCCTTCATTTCTCGATTGTATTTCATGGGCACTTTTTGAACTCATGAATGTTTTTAAATTTCATGGACACTTGATCTCGACCCCCCTCCATCTCGATCGCTATCCCACCTCGCCAGATCCGGTCCCCTGATACGTCTCCAACGTATCTATAATTTTTGATTGCTCCATGCTACTTTATCTACTATTTTAGGCAATATTGGGCTTTATTATCCACTTTTATATTATTTTTGGGACTAACCTTTTAACCGGAGGCCCAGCCCAGATTTGTTGTTTTATGCCCATTTCTTTGTTTCGAGGAAAAGGAATATCAGATGGAGTCAAAACGGAACGAAATCAACTGAAGAAGTTATTTTTGGAAGGAAACCCACCTGATGGACTTGGAGTGCACGTCAGGGGAGTCCCGGGCTGCCCATAAGGGTGGGGGGCGCGCCCCCCTGGGCGCGCCCCTCTGCCTCGCGGGGCCACCGTAGCTGCTCTGACGTCCCCCTGCACCCATATATACTCTTGTACCCTAAAACTTCCAGAACAGAAGATAGATCGGGAGTTCCGCCGCCGTAAGCCTCTGTAGCCACCAAAAACCAATCGGGACCCTGTTCCGGCACCCTGCCGGAGGGGGATCCCATCACCGAAGGCCATCTTCATCATCCCGATGCTATCCATGACAAGGAGGCAGTAGTTCACCCTCAAGGCTGAGGGTATGTACCAGTAGCTATGTGTTTGATCTCTCTCTCTCTCTCGTGTTCTCTCTCGTGTTCACTCTATGGCACGATCTTGATGTATCCCGAGCTTTGCTATTGTAGTTGGATCTTATGATGTTTCTCCCCCTCTACTCTCTTGTGATGAATTGAGTTTCCCCTTTGAAGTTATCTTATCGGATTGAGTCTTTATGAGAACACTTGATGTATGTTTTGGTGATCAACTTGCGGGTTTCGTGACATTGGGAACCTATGCATAGGGGTTGGCACACGTTCTTGACTCTCCGATAGTAGCTTTGGGGCACTCTTTGAAGTACTTTTATGTTGGTTGGATGAATCTGAGATTGTGTGATGCATATCGTATAATCATGCCCACGGATACTTGAGGTGACAATGGAGTATCTAGGTGACATTAGGGTTTTGGTTGATTTGTGTCCTAAGGTGTTATTCTAGTACGAACTCTTTTATAGATCGACCTGAAAGAATAACTTTGAGGTGGTTTCGTACCCTACCATAATCTCTACGTTTGTTCTCCGCTATTAGTGGCTTTGGAGTGACTCTTTGTTGCATGTTGAGGGCTTGTTATATGATCTATCTATGTTATTATTGTTGAGAGAACTTGCACTGGTGAAAGTATGAACCCTAGGCCTTGTTTCCTATCATTGCAATACCGTTCACACTCACTTTTATCACTTGTTACCTTTCTGTTTTTATAATTTCAGATTACAAAAACATATATCTACTATCTATTTTGCACTTGTATCTTCATCTCTTCGCCGAACTAGTGCACCTATACAATTTACCATTGTATTGGGTGTGTTGGGGACACAAGAGACTCTTTGTTATTTGGTTGCAGGGTTGTTTGAGAGAGACCATCTTCATCCTTCGCCTCCTACGGATTGATAAACCTTAGGTCATCCACTTGAGGGAAATTTTGTACTATCCTACAAACCTGTGCACTTGCAGTCCCAACAACGTCTACAAGAAGAAGGTTGTGTAGTAGACATCAAGCTCTTTTCTGGGGCCGTTGCCGGGGAGGTTAGCGCTTGAAGGAATATCTTTAGATCTTGCAATCGAATCTTTTTGTTTCTTGTTTTAGCACTAGTTTAGTTTATAAAAGAAAACTACAAAAAAATGGAGTTAAGTTTGTCTCATACGCTTCACCTTTTTAATATATTTCGTGAGTATGATGGAAAGGATAATTTTGCTCAAGTGCTAGAAGAAGAAATCTCTAAATTGTTTGGCACTAAATATTTGAATGATGAGCATGATTGCAATGTTGTTAGTACGAATTCTTTGAATATCCATGATGCTAATGATAATTGCACTAGTTATGATGAAAATGCCTCGTATAAGCATGTCAATTTTTGTGGAGTGCATTGGGCTTGCAAGGACACACCAAATAGGGAAGATAGATATTGCAAGAGGCATAAGTACTTAGAAACTAAATGGTTGCAAGAAGGCTAGATGCATGTGCTGAAAATTTATTTTTTCTTAGCCATACTTGTGAACTTTGCAATGAACGTGATCATTTTAGTTCCCAATGCAAATTGTTTCATGATCGTGTCGTATCCAAAAATTGTGATGACTTGATTTCCCTTGCACATCATAATGAGCTTAGTTTGCTCTTCGGTTATGAAGAAATAAAAGGTATAACTAAGATTATTCCAGAATTTGCCCTTGATAGAATTCTTCATTTTGATCTAGAAGAAATTTATATGTATTGTGCGGTGAATTGCATTGAAAATCCTTATATTGACAATTACATAAAGAAAAGAAAGCAAATGGAGGATGATGAGAATACTAATGAAAGGGAAGAGGCTTCCCAATCTCCTCCTATTATTTCTTATGATGAATCAGGTAACGAGGAGGAGCTTTCTATTTAGCCAATCTCATCAATAAGGAGCTCAAAGAGGAAGGTTGAACCTACACATAATGTGAAGAAGAAAAAGAAAAAAAGGAGAAACAAAGGTAGAAAGGTATCCCTCCCAAATAATGTTGCTCCTACTACTACTTGTGATGATGATAATTGCTTTACTATTGGTGCTATCCATATTTTTAATGATGAGAGTGATTATGCTTATGATATGAAAGGGCCCAAGCTTGGGGAATCTATGTTTGATGAGGATGAAATATTTGACAATATATTTGCTGAAATTAATGATTGTCCCAAGCTTGGGGATGCTATGTTTAATGAAGATGATATTTTTAGCATCCCAAGTTTTGACATGCAAAGTTGTTATGATGATAGCATGCCTCCTACCTATGGTGATTATATTGATGAAAGTGGGTTTGGAAGAGTGTCAACTTTAGGAAGTAGTGATCCCACTATTTTGGAAGATGTTGAATCTTATTGTGATGAATATGAAAGTGGATTTGGAAGAGTGTCAACTTTATTTAGTGATTCCACTATCTTGGGAGAGGTTTCAATCGATTATGATGAGAACGAAGTTGCTACTTATGATGATTATTGTGATGAAACTTATGGTATAAAAAGTAGTGATGATTATACTTATAAAACTTGTCATGATTATGATTACCCTTTTTCTTAACATTACTCTTTTAATGTGGAAACAAATTTTAGTGTTCAAGTCTCTTATGATACTCCTACTATTCCGAATGAGAAGAATTTTGTTTATGTGGAGAGTAGTAAATTTTCTATGCTAGTAGATCATGAAAAGAATGCTTTAGGTGCTGGTTATATTGTTGAATTCATTCATGATGCTACTGAAAATTATTATGAGAGAGGAACATATGCTTGTAGGAATTGCAATAATGTCAAGTTTCCTCTCTATGTGCTTAAAATCTTGAAGTTGTGCTTGTTTTGCCATCCTATGCTAGTTGATTATTGTTCCCATAAGTTGTTTGCTCACAAAATCCCTACGCATAGGAAGTGGCTTAGGCTTAAAATGTGCTAGTCATATGCTTCATGATGCTCCCGTTATGTTTCAATTCTTATCTTTTATGTGAGCATCATTGCCATTATCATGCCTAGCTAGAAAGGCATTAAAGAAAAGCGCTTGTTGGGAGACAACCCAATATTTATCCTTACTGTTTTTGTGTGTCCACATGATTATGCTACTGTAGTAATCATGTTTTATAGCTTTTGTTTCAATAAAGTGCCAAGTAGAACCTTTGGGAAGACTTGGGTAAAGTTTATGTGATCTTGCTGTGAAAAACAGAAACTTTTGCGCTCACGAGATTAGCTTCCATTTTTTACTGGAGAGTGATTTTAGGTTAATTCTTTTTGCAGATGATTAATAGACAAATTACTCAGGTCCAGAAATTTATTTCATAATTTTTGGGGTTCCAGAGGTATACTTTTTATACAGATCACTACAGACTGTTCTGTTTTGACAGATTCTGTTTTCATTGTGTTGTTTGCTTATTTTGATGCATCTATGGCTAGTATTAAGTGGTATGAACCATAGAGAAGATAGAATACAGTAGATATTACACCAATATGAATTTAGAATGAGTTCATTACAGTACCTAAGTGATGGTTTTATTTTATTATACTAACGGAGCTTACGAGTTTTGTTTGAGTTTTGTGTGGTTGAAGTTTTCAAGTTTTGGGTAAGGATTCGATGGACTATGAAATAAGGAGTGAAAAGAGCCTAAACTTGGGGATGCCCAAGGCACCCCAAGGTAATATTCAAGGACAACCAAGCAACTAAGCTTGGGGATGCCCCGGAAGGCATCCCCTCTTTCATCTTCGTTCATCGGTAACTTTACTTGGAGCTATATTTTTATTCGCCACATGATATGTGTTTTGCTTGGAGCGTCATTTTATTTTGTTAGTTTTTTGCTTGCTGTTTGTTAGAATAATGTTTTGCATCTTTAGTTTCAATACAAAAGTCAAGGATAGCCTTTGCCATGCTTATTTTGCTAGTTTGCATGTTGCTGTTTGAAAACAGAAAGTTTACCGCTGTTGCAAAAATTCCCTAGAAAAGTCAGAGAATGGTATAACGTTTAATCTTTTTGCATATTAAGCTCTGATAAATTTATTACAGTGGGAATTTTAGTTCATAATTTTTGGAGTCAGGGAAGTATTGTTACTCTTGCATTCTTTACAGATTGTACTGTTTTGTCAGATTGCTGTTATGGTTGCATTCTTTGCATATGTTTACTTGTTTAATGATTCTATTTGAGGATAGGAGTACTAAATATGCAGAGGCATTTAGTATTCAATGTTGAATAATAATTTTAGTGATTTGTTACAGTAGAATATGATAAGGTTTTGCATTGGTTTATACTAACCTATCTCACGAGTTCTTGTTGAGTTTGTTGTGAATGAAGCTTTTGATAAAAAGAGAAACCATGATATGAGAGGAATGAAGGAGACACAAAAGTTAAAGCTTGGGGATGCCCAAGACACCCCAAGATAATATTTCAAGAAGTCTCAAGCATCTAAGCTTGGGGATGCCCCGGTAGGCATCCCACCTTTCTTCTTCAACAACTATCGGTTAGTATTGGTTGAGCCTAAGTTTTTGCTTCTTCACATGAGTTGTGAAAGTATGAACCCTAGGCCTTGTTTCCTATCATTGCAATACCGTTTACGCTCACTTTTACCACTTGTTACCTTGCTATTTTTATAATTTCAGATTACAAAAACCTATATCTACTATCTATTTTGCACTTGTATCTTCATCTCTTCGCCGAACTAGTGCACCTATACAATTTACCATTGTATTGGGTGTGTTGGGGACACAAGAGACTCTTTGTTATTTGGTTGCCGGGTTGTTTGAGAGAGACCATCTTCATCCTATGCCTCCTACGGATTGATAAACCTTAGGTCATCCACTTGAGGGAAATTTTCTACTGTCCTACAAACCTGTGCACTTGTAGGCCCAACAACGTCTACAAGAAGAAGGTTGTGTAGTAGAAATCATCCCCCTCGTCGCCGAGCACCCCCCACACCCTCTCCCCCGCTCCACCACCACCGCCGACCCACCGCACCCTCCCCCGCTCCACCGGCCGCCGCCACTGACCGCTCGCACCCTTCCCCGCTCCACCGCCGCCGACGACCCACCGCACCCTCCTCCGCTCCACCGGCCGCCGCCACCAACCCCCCGCACCCTAACCCGCTCCACCGCCGCCGACGACCCACCGCACCCTGCCCCGCTCCACCGCCGCCGACGACCCACCGCACCCTCCCCCGCTCCACCGCCGCCGCCGACCCACCGCACCCTCCCCGCTCCACCGCCCGCCGCCGCCGACCCCCCGCACCCTCCCCCGATCCACCGCCGCTGCCGACCCACCGCACCCTCCCCCGCTCCACCGCCGCCAATGACCCCCCGCACCCTCCCCGACCTGCTCCATCGTCACAAATGAATGCAACTAAAATTGCAAAAAAAACAAATTTGATTATATTTTCAAATAACAAATTTGATGATATTTTCAAATAATAAATTTGATGATATTTTTTCATATTCATAAATATTTTCAAATAACAAATTTGATGATATTTAAAAAAATTATTACTATTTTTATTAAAAATTATTACTGTTTCATATTCATATTCATTCTCTAAAAAATTATTAGATGCAACAAAAAATAATAATAATAAAAATTACTTATGGCGCACCCCTGGCTGGTGCGCCATTGCTATATAAAAAAAAGTTTACTAATGGCGCACCTCTGGCTGGTGCGCCATTGCTATATATATAAAAAAAGATTACTAATGGCGCACTTACCGCGGGTGCGCCATTGCTATCTAAAAAACCATACTAATGGCACACCGCTGCGGGGTGCGCCATTAGTAAGGTTCCCCCCTAGCTAACTCCTCCCTCTCCCTCTCGCCAGATCCCCATCCCTCTCCCTCGCCAGATCCACCCGCGCGCTGCCCCGCCGCCGCCGCCCCGACCCCCGCCGGACTCCACCCCCACGCCCCCACCACCGCAGCTCCCCCGCGCCGCCGCCCCCGGGCCCCGCGCCCCCACCACTGCAGCTCCCCTGCGCCGCCGCCCCCGCGCCCCCGCGCACCGAGCCGTAGGAGGAGGACCAGGAGGAGGACCACGAGGAGCCCGCATCGTCTCTCCGACGCCTTTGGATCTCGCCGCCGCCCGCGTCGCCATCGTGCCTCCTCGCCGCTGTGAAGGTACAACCCTCATCGCCCCCCTGCTCCCGTCTTTGTACAGCACGCACGGCCGCCCGCACTTGTCGTTGCTCCCTGCTGCTTTCACCTACAGCCGCCGCGCCACCACCGCCTACCTCTCCGCCCGTGCCCGTCGAAACCGCTGCCGCTGCTTTTGTTAAACTACTGCTACCGCTGGACTCTGCTCCCCCGCCCCGTGCAAGCCCCATCGCGGCTAGGCTGCGCCCTCCCGCGCCGCTGCCGCCGCTCGTCGGCCGGCTCCCTCGTGTGTGCGCGTATGCTCGGGCCGCGCCCTGCATACTGCTGCTGCTGAGTTCAGTACCCCAATTTAGTGGTGGTGCCCACTGCCAAGTAGTACTACAAAATGATTCATGTTAGATATAAATAGATTGGACTCCACATCACAATTGTAGTATCTCTGTCCAGGTTCCTTCACTTGCATTTCCAAAGATAATTTTTTTTGATGGCTTGAGCTACAGAAAAGACCTGAATATGTTTAGGAATTAATATGTTAGCTGTTCCTTTTCTAGATGCGAGGTATAGTTAGATTGATCATGTGTAAAATGCTCCTGGATACGACACAAGTTGTATCTAAGGAAGTCTGTCAGTTTTACTCTAATAAATATTTTTTAGCAATTAGCTTAGATCGAGATGAGTCTCTTTCAACACATTTTAAGACATAATGGCATATACTAGATGATATATGTGCATCAACAGAGCAGAGGATTCAGGTTTGGTTATCCTCTGCATTGCATTTGATTCAGATTACTATAAGATGATTTTTTATAGATATTTGGTCTTACAGGAGTCACTTTGGAAATGTTTTTTCCTATAGATTCAGAGTAGTATTTTCACGAACAAGATATCACTGAGCGTAACTCTCAGCTCAGCCAACAGGTCTTACAGGAGTCACTTTGCATCCTGAATTTAACTAAAGTTAACATGAATTTAACTAAACAGGAATTTAACATGAATTCAGTTAACAAATTTTTTTTATAGTAGTCCAGCAATATTCCAGCAGACTATTCTTGTGCATCCTGAATTTAACATGAATTCAGTAACAAGTTTAACAATACATGACATGAATTTAATTGAATTACTCCAGTAACAAGTTTAACAAGTGTCATGTTGTATTCAACAAGTAATCTGCTGGTTGCTGCTTGCTTGCTTCATGTATCATGTGCTGCTGAAGATGAGTAGTTGTAGGAAGATGATGCATAGTAGTTTTATGTTGTTGTAGTAGTTGTAGGGTGTTATTGTAGTTGAAGTTGAAGGAGTAGATAATGGAGTACTGCCAATTTACTGTTAGTAAAGATGTTGAACACACAACTGTTGTTTACTCTAGTGATAGGAGTAGTAGTGGTGACCATCTAGTTGGACTACTACTGCTAGGACTTGCTCCAGATTTTAGGATTTCTTTTCTTTTAGGATTTATTTTCTTCTAGGACTAAATTGTTGTAGTATGTGTGGTGCCGTGAAGTACTCCATTTTAGACACAAAGCACTGTGTTGTGGAGTACCCCAACCAGTTGAGTGGAATATTTCCAGTAGTTAGAATACTTCCATTAGGGCATCTCCATTGCATAGCCGCTTATGTAGGCGCTTAAGGCTTAAAAATAAAACTTTGTCCGCCCTGCATACTTCCATTAGGGCATCTCCATTGCATACTTTGTCTTGCTGATTAGACTACCAAATACTAAAATCTAAGTCAAATCGTTTGCTTACATCTCCCAGGTTACAGGACTTCTGAAGTTATTTCACTTGTTGACGAGAAAGAAAACAGAGTTAAACTGCTGATTGTCAAGGTAGTGGTCAGTACTACATGCTTGTTCTCGTTTAATATTGGTTGATTTCTCAAATATATTCTATGCATGTCTTGTTTTCTGGTCTGATAATGCTTACCTAAGGTTTTTATTATTTTGCTGTTGTGATTGTTTTTTGAGCTCTTTCTTTTTCATTTCCTACTATCCTTATCCTAATTATCTTAAATTGTTATGCTGTGTGTAACAGGATTAGATCTTGGATTTGCTAGTGGACTTTGGGAGTTTCTTAGCCAGCTTGGTGACTCCATATTTTTCACTATTTCAGCAAGTCTTTTGTAAGCATTAAACTTTCAGCACTACATTTTTATCTTATGTGTACATCTGTTTGCTTCCAATTGCTATATATGTATTGTTGTTACTAAAAATGATGAAGCTCCTGTCAATTGCTATACATATATATGTGTATGATGATCCTCCTTTCCTAAAAGTGAGATTGCCATATGTAGTTCAGAACTGACCTAGCTAAGGTTGTTTTCCTACTGAATGATGATATTATTATCCTACTGATTATAATTTGTACCTGTGTACTAGCACTGTATCATATTCTTCCATTACAAGTAGTACAAGGCTAGTACTAGTAGTGCTACTCTCTTACTGCCAGTGACAGTCTATCGAGGTCATTAACTCCAACTCAAGTGGGCATAATTCTCTGCAGTAGTATGGCACTTGCAGTAGTGGTGCCTACGCAAGATACAGTTCAGATTTGATTAGTTCCGTAAATTTGTATGACCACAGATTTGTATAGTTTTAGAGATTTGTATGACCAAAGATACAGTTCAGATTTGATTAGTTCCATAAATTTGTATGACCAAATATATATTTCAGATTTGTATAGTTTCAGAGATTTGTATGACCAAAGATACAGTTCAGATTTGAATTGTTTCAGAAATTTGTATGACCAGAGATACAGTTCAGATTTGAATTGTTTCAGAAATTGGTATGACCAAAGATGCTGTTGTATATAAATGGGCTGCTGTAGAACTGTTCTTCAACTTTACAGTGTTGTTGTGTAGAAATATGCTGAATTTTCTGCTCTGATTGTTGCTCAAAGAAATTTAGCAAAAAAAAATGAGGTCCTGGGAGACGCCGCTGCTTCTTGAGGCCCTTGAGAGGCCTTTCGTGTCATGATGATTTTGCAGGTACCCCGAGAGGCCCTTGAGTTTGCCGGAATGTCGATTAACTTCCGTTCCGGCAAATTTGGGTACTCCATATGTCCTATTTTCAGCAAAGGTCATGCTGAAATTTTCCGTGAATTTTAGCATGAATTTGCTAAAAATCGGACATATGGGGTACTTGCTACTAATGCATGGGTCGGGGTATCTTAGTACTTAATTAAGTAGGATCAACTGCCCCTTTATTCTTGCTGCATTAAACCATAGGTGGCAATAGAGACAAGTGATTAGGCCCAACTTAGAATTCTCCTTAGCATCGATAAACCCTAGATGATAAACCCAACATAGGTGGCAATAGAGCCAAGTGATTAGTGCCAAGTGATTAGGCCCAACCTAGGGTGCCTCGGCATCGATAAACCCTAAATGATGAAAACTTAACTTAGCATTTAGGGTGTCTCGGCGTCGACAAACCCTAAATGATGAAACCTTGGCTTTTAGGGTGCCTCGATGTCGATGAGAACCTAAATGATGTACGCTTAGGCTTTTAGGGTGCCTCGGCATCGACAGACCCTAAATGATAAAAGCTTAGCTTTTAGGATGCCTCGGTGTCGACAAACCCTAAATGATGAGACCATGATCTTGTTCCTTGACAATAACCAACTTCTTGACCAAACTTTTTTCCTATTTAGAGCGAAACATGGCCCACAACAATGAGGCCGGCGGTTCGGGCGGCAAGCAATTCTGGGAGCTGTCCCAGGAGTTGGAGGAAGAACCTCACCGCTATGAGGATGCCGTGGAAGACACCGATCCTGACTACACAACTCCTAGTGGCGTCGAGGATGACACCACTGATGGTGCCGCCGAGGATGCCACCACTGATGATGGCGGCGCACACATAGATGGCGGCCAACCGAAGAGGCAACGGAAGGACCGGTGCCCGAGCATGCTCGGCACCATCAAGGAGGAATTTACTGAAGTGAACTCCGACGGGCATCCAATGGCGCCCAAAGAATTAGTCAAGGGGTACTCGGTTCAGCTCAGGTGCATTCTCCGGAGCACCGTCTCGATCAACACCGAGAACCTAAGGCATAAGGACCGAGGGAATTTGCGCAGCCTCCTCTTCATGAAGCTGCACGAATGATACAAGTTCCCCGCTGACTTTGCAAACACACGCCTCTCAGGGAATAAAGTGAACAGTGCCGCCCTCACAAAGATGAGCACGGCCCTGTCTACTTGGAGAAGCACGGTGAAGGCAATGATTGAAAAAGGTGATAGTTATGAGAAGATCAAGGCGAAATATCCTTTGATTAGCAAAGATGACTACAAGGAGTTCAAGATCAAGTGCGAGAGCAGCGCAACCTCCGAA
The DNA here is from genome assembly GCF_018294505.1 of Triticum aestivum. Taxonomy (NCBI): domain Eukaryota; kingdom Viridiplantae; phylum Streptophyta; class Magnoliopsida; order Poales; family Poaceae; genus Triticum; species Triticum aestivum. The sequence goes on along the minus strand of NC_057810.1, from coordinate 711,981,382 downwards.
TCAAGTCAGTGGGGGAAAGGAATGCGGGAGTTGAACTTAGGGGTCCACCAACTCGGTCCCGGCGGTTACAGAGTGGCGGAGCCTATATGGGACAAGGAAGACGCGGAGCGTGCCGAGCAAGGCCTACCGCCCCGCTTCGAGAAATACTGTGACAGGCAGACCAGGAACTATGTCAGGGCCCGGTACAAGGAGGACCCGGTAACAAAGGAGCTTACCACGGATCCGAAGACCAGGGCGCTTGAGCTTGTTCTGGTAAGGAAAACACCCCCGCGTAACTAGCTCCATATGGTTGCATTCTAATTAATCCCCAATATTTCTAAATGGTTCACGTTCCTTCCACAGGACACTGAAAGCAGTAGCGCGGGGTCGTCTCAGAGCTCCCCTTTCGACACCCCTTTAAATAGGGCATTGAACGTAATGAAAAACAAGGATAAGCTCAGTAAGCCGTCGTCAGCTGGTCGTGTGGCCGGCAAAGGCTTGTCCACAAAATGGTCATCATACTATACCGCTGGTGGGCGAAAGGAGAAAAAGACCAGCTCGGAAAGCCAGTCGCGCGAGGTTGAAGCACTCAAGGCACAAGTGGCGCGGATTCCGGAGATTATCCAAGAGCAAGTGCAACTACAACTGGGAACGACGCTCACCGCCATGGTGCCTACGTTGATTTAGGGGCTGACGACGTGGATTGCGGGCGGCCAACAGGGGCCTCCACCAGTTCCCAGCTTCACGGCTAGCAACTCGCACAACGTGCAGGCGGCGCCATTGGTGTCTCAGGCAGCGCCATTGGTGTCTCCGATGGAGGCGGTATTCGTGTCTCCGGCGCCGGCACGGGCATTGGAGCTTAACGCACCTGGGTGTACGCCGACCAGCACCTCGCCAGCAAGTGGCCCCTCCGTTAGTTGCACGCCCACCGTTGGCGGTGCCTCAACATTAGCCGAGCTCGACGGCATCACGGTAACTAAGCCTCTCGGCCGATGACTTCATCTCCTTGCCTTTGACTGGGCATCCCTGACGCCCTACATGTTTTCGCAGGGCGCCGCCGACATTCCTTGCACTCTCCTGCACTTCGTGGGCGGCGAGTTGGTCGATGTCTCCAAGGGCAGAATCGTTCAACCGGGCAACCCCGTGTTCCACGGTAATCCGATGCCACCCACAGTGTATAGGGTTGAACTAGTTCGGGTGCTGCCAGGCTACGACGAGCTGTTACCTCCGATTCGACCCGCTGAGGCCGATGAAGAAGATGAGATGACCCTCAGCGCCTGCTAAACTGGCCCCTGCTTTGGCTGAAGAGCCAGATTCATTTGGGGTAGGGGACACCACCCCACAGAAAGATCGCTAGTCGTGCCGGCGCCAAGCCATGGCAAGAACACCGCAACGCTACCGGACATCCCTACGGCACAGGATCCGGACATGCATATGGCACAGGATCCAGATGACGATGACAACGACAACGGTACATTTACCAACGTTGATAAGTACTTTGCCGAACATGGGTACGATGACGAGTTCTGCGGGCCTCCTTCTCAAGAACCCAACCAAGACGACGCGATCTAGCTGGTACGGCGGAGAAATCCAATTGCAACAGGCGCCGTCTGGCATTCAGTTCTCAGGAGACGCCTCCAGATCCCGCCTTCACCGAGCCTCAGATAGCTGAGGTGCGAAATATTATCAGCCCCAACACGCTCAAGAAGGCGGTCTGTGAGCAGAACTCGGTCCCATTACAGCAGATCAAGAAGAAGGGACGGAAATGAAAGACTAACAAGGGCGCCGGTGTGAGCCAGCCGGCACCGAGTATGATCCGTGCTCGGGACGGGCCACCTTCACCCAAGGATATCTCGAGGAGGGTGCATGTGGCGGGTAGGGCGATGCTACCGACAAATATGCTCAATGCTGCAACCAGTGCTATGCGGAGTCTGCATGATAGTGTTCTTTCTTTGGAGAAGATGCGTCTCTCCCAGAATGATGTGGCATACCCGGTTTTCGTGGCCAAGGTGCCAGAGGGCAAGGGCTTTGTGGATGGTGCCATCGGGGGTACGATCGTCCTGCGGTTTGATGACATCTTTGCTATGTTTAATCTTCATCCGCTGCACTACACCTTCGTTCGGATGTTTTCACTGAGTATGGAGATGTGGATCATTCGAGACAAGACCCCGGACATCGTGATAGTCGACCCCTTCTACATGCGTGCCAAGATCTTGGGCAGCGCTGGGGACTGGCAAGTCGCGAGTTCACACCTCGAAGGCGTCATTCTGGCAAACCCAGATAAGGATAACTTCCTCGTGCCTTGCTTTCCCGAGTAAGTCATCCCCTCACCACCCCGAAATGTATGATTTCTTAGATTTCGATCGTTCTTTTTTTTCTAACATTCCGTGTTCTGTGCAGTAACACACATTGCACAGTCATCCTCTTAAGCCCGAAATATTCCACGGCCACGTATTTCGACCCGGACCGTGACTCCAAGATAGACTACACAAATATCAATAAAGTTCTTGATGATGCTCTCCCCGGCTACGCCACATCTGGTGGCACCTTTAAGAGGCCAGTTCATAGGTACGGCATGCACATGTTCACCCACAATATGACATTCCCCTGCGTCAAGCAGCCGCCTGGCGGTCAGAAGGATGCCTACTACGCCCTCCATCACATGAGGGAGACCGTATGGGACCATAATCACCTTCTGCTACCAAATAATGTCAAAGATTGGGCCGCAAGCTTGGCGGCAATCCAGGACGCGGACCTCCAACAAGAATTCTTTCGCATCTAGTCGGAGTTTGCAGAAATCATCCATCAAGATGTCCTTCGTACCTCGGGGGAGTTCTACCTCAGAGAGCAACCGTCCAACAGTGAGATAGACACAATGCTTCCAATGCACGCTGACAACGCCCGCGACTTCATGACCATCACGAAAGACAGCGACTTCATCCACACTCCGGTCCCATGAGGCGAGTCGAAAGTAGTGATGCTATTTGTAGTTCTGAAACATCGATTAGCTCACGTTGTAATTAAACTTTAATGAACTTGTATGTCTCTTTGGTTTGGACAGTCGTTCAACTTAGATGTAATCGATGCTATTTATTAGCAGGACCATGAATCGTGCTGTTAATGTCTTGCTTTTCTCTTCCGATCCTTTTGTTGCATACTTACATATTGCTTATGTATTGTCTGTTGTTTGGCTTGTGCATAGAGATGTCGTCGTATGTCGTGTACAAGGGTAAGGTTCCCGGAGTCTACGACGACTGGGAGTGTCGGAGACAGGTTCACCGTTTCAGCGGTAATAGTTACAAAGGGTACACCACTAGGGCGAAGGCGGAATCTAGATACGCCCGCTATCTAGCGGGTGAGAGGAGGGAGCATTGGAGGAATCGGGTGAAGACCAGTTTCATCGCGATGATGCTCATCATGATGACCGCAGCTCTCTTCTATGTGATGGTAGTTTAGATGATCGATATCGACTTGTAATGTGAAGACAAACTCGCTACTCGCGGTCTCCGAGACTTGTAATGTTCTATCTTCGTTCGGTCTTTTGTATTCGGAGACTAATATGATGAATTGTATTCGGAGACTTACCTTCTATTGTATTCGATGAATCTGCTGTTGCTGTGTGGTGCTGTCTATATTCTGTCAAATAATATATTTTGTAACCTGTGAAAAAATCAGAAAAAAAACAAAAAAAACCTAATAGTAATACTAATGGCGCATCACCCCATAGTGCGCCATTAGTATGCCAAAGGATACTAATGGCGCATCACCACACAGTGCGCCATTAGTATCCTTACTAATGGCGCATCACACCACAGTGCGCCATTAGTATGCCAAAGCACATGGGTATATATGCCCCCCTGGGAGGCATACTAATGGCACATGTTTCTCTATACTAATGGCGCACGGCGTGGTGCGCCATTAATATATAATACTAGTGGTGTGGTACTAGTGGCGCACCAGTAGTGCGCCATTAGTAGGCAAAACTGGTGCGCCACTAGTAGGCCTTTTCCTAGTAGTGCATGCTTCCCATGAGAGACCCAATACTCATGCCTCCCATGTCTCCCATGGTAGCTCCCAAGCCACCCATGCGTCCCATAGGTTCTCCCATGTCTACCATGCTTCACATGGCGCCCATGGCTCCCATGCTTTGTTACCATTTCTCCCATGGTAGCACCCATGCCTCCCATGGTGGCTCCCATACCTCCCAAGTCACCCATGCCTCCTAAGCCTCCCATGGTAGCTCCAATGCCTCCCATGCATGCCCATCAATCTTTTTTGGACCAAGACTTGATCACGACAAAGGTTGATCTACTCCTTTTGCCTATCATTGAAGTTAGATGTGTCCATGAAGAAAAAGTACTTCTCATATTCCAATAATCTAGCTTGCTCCTCCATGGCCAATTTCTTCTCCTCCAATGCCACCTACCTCTCCTCGACCGCCACCCTCCTCTCCTCGGCCGCCGACTCTTGGCTCCATCCACATCAAAAGTTGCCTTGCGTTTCTTTGGCACCTCTAGGACATAATGGGGAAGGAAATATGCCCTAGAGGCAATAATAAAGTTGCTATTTTATATTTCCTTATTCATGATAAATGTTTATTATTCATGCTAGAATTGTATTAATCGAAAACTTGATACATGTGTGAATACATAGACAAAACAACGTGTCCCTAGTATGCCTCTACTACACTAGCTCGTTGATCAAAGATGGTTAAGTTTCCTAACCATGGACATGAGTTTTCATTTGATAACGGGATCACATCATTAGTGGAATGATGTGATGGACAAGACCCATCCGTTAGCTTAGCATAATGATCGTTTAGTTTTATTGCTACTGCTTTCTTCGTGTCAAATATATATTCCCCCGACTATGAGATTATGCAACTCCTGGACACCAAAGGAATGCCTTGTGTGCTATCAAACGTCACAACGTAACTGGGTGATTATAGAGATGCTCTACAGGTATCTCAGAAGGTGTTTGTTGGGTTGGCATAGATCGAGATTAGGATTTATCACTCCGAGTATCGGAGATGTATCTATGGACCCTCTCGGTAATGCACATCATATGAAGTCTTGCAAGCAATGTGACTAATGAGTTGGTCACAGGATGATGCACTACAGAACGATTAAAGAGACTTGCCGGTAATAATATTGAACTAGGTATGAAGATACCGACGATCGAATCTCGGGCAAGTAACATACCGATGACAAAGGGAATAACTATTGACATTGCGGTTCAACCGATAAAGATCTTCGTAGAATATGTGGGAACCAATATGAGCATCCAGGTTCCGCTATTGGTTATTGACCTGAGAGGTGTCTCGGTCATGTCTACATAGTTCTCCAACCCGTAGGGTCTGCACGCTTAACGTTCGATGACGATTGGTATTATATGAGTTATGTGTTTTGGTGATCGAAGGTTGTTCGGAGTCCCGGATGAGATCACAGACATGACGAGGAGTCTTGAAATAGTTGAGAGGTAAAGATTGATAATTGGAATGTTACATTCAGACACCAAAATGGTTTCGGGAAGTTTCATATGATTTTCGGAGTACTGGGAGGTTACCGGAAACCCCCGGGGCCAACATGGGCCACGGGAGAGAGAGGGGACAACCCACAAGGGGTGCCCCCCCATGGGAGTCCAAATTGGACTAGGGGAGGGGCGGCGCCCCCCTTTCCCTCTCCTACTCCCTCTCCCTTTCCCCTTTGCCACTCCGGAAAAGGAAAGGGGAATCCTACTAGGACTAGGAGTCCTAGTAGGACTCCCCCCATGGCGCGCCCCCTGCCTCATGGGTCCCCTGGACCTCCACCAACCTCAACTCCAACTCTATATATTCACGTACGGGGAGAAAAAATCAGGGAGAAAGATTCATCGCGTTTTACGATACAGAGATGCTACCAAGCCCTAATCTTCCTCGGGAGGGCTGATCTGGAGTCCGTTCGGGGCTCCGGAGAGGGAAGTCCGTCGCCATCTTCATCATCAACCATCCTCCAACACCAATTTCATGATGCTCACCGCTGTGCGTGAGTAATCCCATCGTAGGCTTGCTGGACGGTGATGGGTTGGATGAGATTTACCATGTAATCGAGTTAGTTTTGTTAGTGTTTGATCCCTAGTATCCATTATGTTGTAAAATTGATGTTGCTATGACTTTTCCATGCTTAATGCTTGTCACTAGGGCCCGAGTGCCATGATTTCAGATCTAAACCTATTATGTTTTCATAAATATATGTGAGTTCTTGATCCTATCTTGCAAGTTATAGTCACCTACTACATGTTATGATCCGGCAAACCCCGGAGTGAAAATAGTCGGGACACTTCCCGGTGATGACCATAGTTTGAGGACTTCGTGTATTCACTAAATGCTAATGCTTTGGTCCGGTACTCTATTAAAAGGAGGCCTTAATATCCCCTAGTTTCCAATAGGACCCCGCTGCCACGGGAGGGTAGGACAAAAGATGTCATGCAAGTTCTTTTCCATAAGCATGTATGACTATATTTGGAATACATGCCTACATTACATTGATGAACTGGAGCTAGTTCTGTGTCACCCTATTTTATAACAGTTGCATGATGAATTGCATCTGACATAATTATCCATCATTGATCCATTGCCTACGAGCTTTTCACATATTGATCTTTGCTAAGTTACTTCTCCGCTGCCACTGTTATGATTGCTACAAAACTGCTACTCTTACCTTTGCCACCGTTACCATTACTTCCATACTACTTTGATACTAAATACTTTGCTGCAGATATTAAGTCTTTCAGGTGTGGTTGAATTGACAAATTAGCTGCTAATACTTGAGAATATTCTTTGGCTCCCCTTGTGTCGAATCAATAAATTTGGGTTGAATACTCTACCCTCGAAAACTGTTGCGATCCCCTATACTTGTGGGTTATCAGGGATAACTTGCTTTAGTGTTGATATTTTGAAAGACATGGTTGCTTGTTGATATGCTTGAGTATTAAAGTCTTCATGTAAAAACTAGATTATTTCTTTGAATCATATAAAAGTCCATATGTCCATGCTATAAAGAAAAGAAATGTGATGAACATGTTAGGCAGCATTCCACATAAAAAATTCTGTTTTTTTCATTTATCTACTCAAGGACGAGCAGGAATTAAGCTTGGGCATGCTGATATGTTTCCAACATATCTATAACTTTTGATTGTTCCATGTTGTTATATCATCATTCTTGGATGTTTTACAATCATTTTATAGTCATTTTATATCATTTTTTGGTACTAACCTATTGACATAGTGCCCAGTGCCAGTTGCTATTTCTGCATGTTTTTTACATCGCAGAAAATCAATATCAAATGGAGTCCAAATGCAGCAAGACTCCTGGAGGATTTTTTGGGCCAGAAGACATCCAGTGGGCCAAGGAAGCACCTGGGGGTGGCTTGAGGGGAGCAACACCCACTAGGGCGCGCCAGGAGGCCCAGGCGTGCCCTGGTGGGTTGTGCCCACCTCGAGTGCCCCCCCGAACCGCCTCTTTGCTCTATAAATACCTCAATATTCCAGAAACCCTAGGGGAGTCGACGAAAATCAATTCCAGCCGCCGCAGAGTCTAGAACCACCAGATCCAATCTAGACACCATCACAGAGGGGTTCACCACTTCCATTGGTGCCTCTCCGATGATGCATGAGTAGTTCTTTGTGGACCAACGGGTCCGTAGTTAGTAGCTAGATGGCTTCATATCTCTCTCTCTTGATTATCTATACAATGGTCTCTTGGAGATCCATATGATGTAAGCCTTTTTGCGGTGTGTTTGTTGGGATCTGATGAACTTTGAGTTTATGATCAGATCTATGTTTTTATCCATGAAAGTTATTTGAGTCTTCTTTGATCTCTTATATGCATGATTGCTTATAGCCTCGTATTTCTTCTTCGATATTTGGGTTTTGTTTGGTCAACTTGATCTATTTATCTTGCATTGGGAAGAGGTGCTTTGTAGTGGGTTCGATCTTATGGTGCTTGATCCCAGTGACAAAAAGGGAACCCACACGTATGTATCATTTCTACTAAGGATAACAAGATGGGATCTATATCTTTGCAATAGATAAACGGATCTTGTCTACATCATGTCATTGTTCTTATTGCATTACTTTGTTTTTCCATGAACTTAATACACTAGATGCATGCTGGATAGCGGTCGATGTGTGGAGTAACAGTAGTAGATGCAGGCAGGAGTCAGTCTACTAATCTTGGACGTGATGCCTATATAATGATCATTGCCTGGATATCGTCATGATTATTTGAAGTTCTATCAATTGCCCAACAATAATTGTTTTCCCACCGTTTGCTATTTTTCTCGAGAGAAGCCACTAGTGAAACCTACAGCCCCCGGGTCTCTTTTCATCATATGTGCCTTTGTGATATATTTTCCTTTGCATTTATTTTCAGATCTATTAAACCAAAAATACAAAAATACCTTGCTGCAATTTATTTGTTCCATGATCTATTTATCCTATCTGCCACCTTTACCTCACGTTATTTGCCTATATTGAGGCGTCGTACCCGAAAGGGATTGACAACCCCTTTAACATGTCGGGTTGCGAGTATTTGTTATTTGTGTGCAGGTGCTGTTTACGTGGTGTGAGGAGGTTCTCCTACTCATTCGATAACCTTGGTCTCATCACTGAGGGAAATACCTATCGTCGCTATACTGCATCATCCCTTCCTCTTTGGGGAAACACCGACATTGTTCTAGCAGACATCAGTGTACCACCTGCCCTAGCAACTGCAGACATTGTGAATGCTTGGCAGTCGCGTGTTGATGACTACTCGTTAGTTCAGTGTGCCATGCTTTACGACTTAGAATCGGGACTTCAAAGACGTTTTGAACGTCATGGACCATATGAGATGCTCCAGGAGTTGAAATTGATATTTCAAGCAAATGCCCGAGTTGAGAGATATGAAGTCTCCAACAAGTTCTATAGCTGCAAGATGGAGGAGCACAATTCTGTTAGTGAGCACATACTCAGAATGTCTCGATACCATAATCACTTGACTTAGCTAGGAGTTAATCTTCTAGATGATTGTGTCATTGACACAGTTCTTCAAACACTACCACCAAGCTACAAAGTCTTCGTGATGAACTACAATATGCAAGGGATGGAAAAGACTATTCCCGAGCTCTTCGCGATGCTAAAGGTTGCGGAGGTAGAAATCAGTAAGGAGCATCAAGTGTTGATGGTTAACAAGACCACTAGTTTCAAGAAGAAGGGCAAGGGTAAAAATAAGGGGAACTTCAAAAAGACTGACAAGCAAGTTGTCACTCCCGGGAAGAAATCTAAAAATGGACGCAAGCATGAAACTGAGTGCTTCTATTGCAAAGGGACTGGTCACTGGAAGCGGAACTGCCCCAAGTATTTGGCGGATAAGAAGGATGGCAAAGTGAACAAATGTATATTAGATATACATGTTATTGATGTGTACCTTACTAATTCTCGTAGTAGTGCCTGGGTATTTGATACCGGTTCAGTTGCTCATATTTGTAACTCGAAGCTGTGGCACCCCGGCTCAGAGCGACCGGTTTACCCTGCATTGCCAGCCCAGAGACCTTGTATTTTGGCAACACACAACAACTTGGTACAGAAAAATAACCGCTTTATTCATGCTAGCGGAGCATAGTTCATATTACAATATATAGCGAGGCCAAGCGACACACACGGTGCGACTGAACAATATGTACATTATTTAGTAAACATAAAGGGGCCACGATCATGACAACTACACGGCAGCGGAACAACGTCGTAGCGGGACCCCATAGCACAGGGACACCGATGTGGACACGATCTAGACTCGGACAACTCTCCTTTCCAACGAGACTTTCCTGAAATCTGGCATGACACGCCAGGTCAGTACATTGAATGTACTTGCAAGCTCACAACAAGCATAAACATAATGACAAACAATATCATGATATTTAACCAATTAATAACAATGCAACAATATATCCAACATGATGTGATTATGCTCAAGTGGTGCTCGTCCCATGGACTGGCTTACTGAACGTGATCATTTCCAGACCACAAACGTGAAGAACTCAAAGAAAATCTCGTGATCCTTACGGCGATCACAACCCGACCACACCCGGTCCAACTCAACACGATAGCCTTACTGCCATTACCTTAGTGCAAATCTTAGCGTGCAAATTTATTAAGTGTTGACCCATCACTACTAGGTAAAACCCTATACACAGAATCTTAGCAGCAGCGCGGCTCAAAAAGGAGCGCTGCTGCTAATTAGCAGTAGCGCGGGTGTGGAAAACCCGCTACTGACAAGTGTTTAGCAGTAGCGCGCTCTGTGTAACCCGCGCTGCTACAAATATCGACCGACAGTGCCCCCCAAACTTCATTTAGCATCAACGCGGTTCCGCTAGCTGCGCTACTGCTCAAGCTGTAGTAGTAGCGCGGTTTTTCTGAGGTCGCTGCTGCTAATTTTCAAATTGGACACACTTTTTGTCCCGGTTAGCAGTAGCGCTTCTGCCGAAAGTGCGCTGCTGCTACTTTCTTATCAGCAACGCGTTTTACGTCCCGCGCTACTGCTAATCCGCACCAACCCACCACCTTTTCCCCACCGTCCCTCTCCCCCTCCTCTCTTCCCTTTCCCCTACCTCCCACTCTCACTCTTCTTCTTCCTCAACACTTCTCCCCCATTACTCTCCCTCTTCGACCTACCCTTCTCTCTCTTCATTACTCCTACCTAACTACACCACCTCCATTAATGCATCTTCTTTCTCTTTTTCCTTCCCCCTCCACTAGTTGAAGTTGTCTCCTCCCAAATTAGGTAGCTAGGTAGATGTAGCATTTAGTTAAGTGACCTATTTTCCCCCTAACTAGATCTATCTTTGTCAAGAAGAGCTTTGTGCACTTTTGATCTCCCTACATCATCATCTCCACCGTGTGCTCGATCTCGAGATAGAGGTGATTAAAATTTCATGCTTTTGCAAAATGGAAATATGTTTATGTGTGTGTGATATGTTTATGGAAATTGTGTGTGTGGCATGAGTTGACGCCAAATTGTGCTTTTGAGTTGCCTATGTTTTGCTGAAATGTCGATTTATTTCCATTTCGGCGAATTTCGGGCAAACTCTAGATCTATATATGTCCTATTTTTAAGGAAGGTCATGCCGAATTTTTGTATGACTTTGATGCATGCACGCATTTTTATAATCAATTTGTTTATTATTACTGTACAGAGTTGAGGATGGTCAGTGGAACGATGGTGGACAGGTGGTTGCGGTCGGCGGTGGAGGACATGAAAGAAAATAACAGGATAGAGGTTTTATGTCCGTGTCGAAAATGCAAACGAATAGTTTGGCTCGACCCCCATGATGATGGTCGTGTCGAAGCACACCTTCTCATGACTGGTTTCATGGATGGCTATACTCGATGGATAATTGAAGATGAGGATGACGATGTTGAGGATACCGACAGGGCAGGCAATGATGACACGGGGCAAGACGAAGAGATGATCGATAATGGCGGCGGAGAAGAGGCCGGACATGGCGGGGGAGAAGGGCCGGACATGGCGGAGGAGAAGGGGCCAGACATGGCGGCGGAGAGAACGACATGGACTCCACGCAGCAGAGTTTGTCGGTACTAAGTTCAATCGTGCGGGACCCTCATGTTCAAGCATTCCTTCGCAAGGAGACGAGTACTGAGAGAGCTGCTTCTAGAGAGGAGGCTAAGCTGGAGCAACTGGTGGTAGACTCGAACACTCCATTGTATGATGGTTGCAATCCTGAGGTGACCCTCTTGAGTTTCACGCTCCAACTCCTGAAGACGAAGGCTAAAAAAAATGGACCGACACTAGCCTTGATGAGCATCTCAAGTACCTAAAGGATGTTCTTCCCGCGGCTAATCTATGTCCTAGTAGTGTTGATGAGGCCAAGAAGATCATGTGCCCTCTTGATCTACCACACGTTAGATACCATGTATGCATCAACGATTGCATAATTTATTGGAAGGCGCACGCGGAAAAAGCAAGCTGTCCGGTGTGCAATGCTTCTCGATACAAGAAGGCCGGGAAGAAATGTCCCCAGAAAGTTGTATGGTACTTACCGATCACTCCCCGTCTCCAGAGGTATTTTGTAGATCCCAAGGAAGCAAAGATAATGCACTGGCACGCGGAGAGGAAGAAGCCCAACGATGGAGATGATCCGAAGCTGAGACATGTCAAGGATGGAAGCCAGTGGAGAGCGTTGAACAACTTCTATCAGTATTTTCAATGTGATGCAAGGAACATCATGCTCGGCGCGTGTACCGATGGCATGAATCCATTTGGCAACCAGAACACCAACCATAGCACATGGCCCGTGTTTGTATGGATGTACAACCTCCCCCCTGGTTGTGCATGAAATCGAAGTACATTCACATGAGCATCTTATTCAAGGGCCGAAACAACCAGGAAATTTAATTTGTATCTGGGGCTACTTCAAGAGGAGTTAGACACGTTATGGAAAACACCAGCCAAGACATGGGACGCCAGCAAAGGCGAGTATTTCAACATGAGAGCCGCGCTGATCACGACAGTGCAGGACTATCTCGGTTACGGATATCACTACAGCACGACACTCAAAGCAACGTCAAACAATCTGTCGGCATAGGTCACCTAAGGCGACACATTTAGTGTCGATAAAGAGTTTTCCCGACAGAAAGGAGCTGTCGCCTACAGTCCTGCCGGGATAGGTCTTTCCCGACAGATAAATCTATACCGACAGACAATATGACACTGTTGGTGAGATCTACGCCGACAGACATTTTTACACCGACAGACATTTATATACCAACAGTTCATCTGACAGTGTGCTATAGCGACAGATGGTGCAACACCCATTCATATGCCGACAGTTCATGTGACAATGTGCTATGCCGACACATTATGCGTCATCCAATACTTATTGCGACAAACTTGCTGTCAGGGCTTACATTTCGGTGTAATTGCAAATGTACCATATATTAACATGAAATCAATTCATAATAACCATTTCATGTTCAGTACCCAATACAAATACAAACATTTGCACTCTTGTATTCATCACAAGATACCATTGATCAATGCATTCATTCAACATATATAGAAAATTTCTTAGTTTTCTTCACTGAAGTTAGCTACAACCATAAAGGAAATACATAAGTCAACATTCAAGTCATGGCGTCTTACAAAATACGATGGCCAAGTTCCTAAGAGACTAAATGTTCGATCACTACCACAAATAATTATGGAAGAGACCAATCTTCGATCCCCAAGCTAAGATCAATTTCCATATGAACAAAATGTGTCAACCGTGTTATGAACAAAAGCGGTGACCGGAACATCTTAGATGAACTTGTCGACTTGCTACTTTCCTCCATTTGTCCCTACAAAAGAACTCATATGTTTGAGCAATCTTAAAAATGAGAATTTATGCACTCATTGATAAAGCAATCAGATCTGTTCTAAGACATCAGGAATAATGTTCTGATTGTAGTTTTAGATATTTCCATTTTGAAGTTCCTCAACTAGCGAATAATCAGATATGCCCTTGTAAATATAAATGTGATAGAAGTCATATATGTAGCAGCAGGAAGTGCACTTCCACATGCATCTCGTTTTCCTTGATATATAACAGATGCACTCTAGTTAGGCATCTAGAAACTGAAACTGAACAAATCCATCTATGTAGTAGCAGGAAGTGCAGTTAGACTTGGTATACGGTAGAGATTTGCATATGTTGTATTCTACTATGGTTAAAATCCTGACACTCAACATATGCTGCAACAGGCTGCAACATCTATGTTTCTCTAAAAATAGAGCTAGGTGTAATCCTGATTTGTGGTACTGAACTAAATATGCTTCTCAGAAAAATAATGGTCAAGTTTTTATTTTGTGGCTGACCTTTAAAAGATAGCAAGATTCAGTTTATAGCTACTAGGAACAGCGCACTTATGGTCATTTGTCCCACACAAGTTCTAAGTGTCAGGAAAGGTGCTTACTTAATTTTTAGAGATATGCAATTGAGATTGTTCAGTTAGCGATCAAATAGATATATGCTAGAAGCTAGCATTCTCTTTGGAGAAATTTCTGAAAGGAATTTTCTTGCGTACTAAATCATACATTTCAGCTAGCTTCCATGATCAAGTCTCTGAACTTGATACTATTTTGCATGATAATGGGGGTGCGGCTATACACATATAAAATGCAAGGACTGAAAAGCAAACCTGACAATAAATTATGTAACACATTTCCACATCGCCAACTAAATTTAGATGTCAGCATTGGTATTGTAAGTATAACAATATTTTCAAGACTAAGAAGACAGTCATTTTCTAGGATGCATGTACCATCGTTTAGAGTGACACTGCTGCACTGCAGGAACAGAGTATAAGTTTACCATTCAATTACTGACACGAGCAAAATTCCTATTGAGTTACGTCCTTCATTTATAGCTTCACTGATGCCGTTCTTTGACTAGAAAAAAACATAAATATGTGTGAAACAGATGGTATATATAACGAGGAAGTGTTGAATGTAAACAACTGCAAGTACACAATCGTTTTCTTTTTCTTGGGTGGCCGTGATGACCCTCGTACTTCCCCAGTGGCCCTTATATTTCCTCCTATTCCTATATTCTTTTTTGGTTCCAATAAGAGCTCTCACCTGAGACCTTGTTTTCTGCAACATTGGCAAGCCATCATCATACACAAGGACCTCACTTTCTTCTCCTGTTTCCGCCAGCTTTTGCCCTGCAAATGGCACATATTAGAACATGATTTTACAGATAATAGCAGAGATAAATCACAAAATTTATATGAATCAAAATTCACATGTGAAACTGTCGGTTAGACATCTGGTCCAGGTCGTTGCTTTGTCCACTCACGAACTAGGCCACCTCCGCCATGAACCAGGCCGCATGCTCCCACCTACAGTAGTACATGCGCTCCCTTCCAGTCAGCCTAAGCCGTTCCTAAACCAGCCTAAAATTACCCAAACTCAAATAAGCCGACATAAACTTGTTCAAACTAGATAGATCTAATGGGCAATCATAGTTTTGGACGGAAGAAAATTAAAAGAATCAACGATGAAGCTTACCTACAGTAGCCAGATTTGGAAACGGGGTAGGACAGATGAGGTAGGGGAGGCGTCGCCGGTGTTGGAAGAGGGGCAGTGGGGCGTCTCCTTGGCAGAGTATGGTAGGTCGCCTCCTCGGTCTGCAGGTTACGGGGCGGCCCCTCAGACTGTAGAGTACCTCCCCTCGGAGGCCTTGGCGACGGGAGGTAGATCTGGGCCGAAGGCCGTGGTGGCGCGAGACTGGTCGTAGTCTGGAGAGGTGGTGGCGCGAGGCTGGTCAGATCCGGACGCCGTGGCGGCGCGAGGCTGGTCAGAGTCGGGACGGCGGCGGCGCCAGGCAAGTCGAGGAAGGAGCATACGGCGGCGCAAGCAAATCGACCAGCAAGGTCGGCGGCAGGGGCGGCATGTGGCTTAGGTTTCGCTGGGGGATATGCGGTGTGTGTGAGAGAGATGAGATGGGGGATTGGGGCCACGCGGAGACCTAACGAAAATTTTGGACTTATGCTTCACGGGTGGTGCCATGACCCGAGCGGCTGGAAATTAGTGGGCCAGCTATGAAGCAAGGCCGACACTTTTTCCATCGCAAAGAACCAGCGACACACAATCTAATGGTAAAGAAACTTATGCCGACACATATTATGTTCGCAAACCATTACGATATGCCGACAGACAGATTGTCGGAAAGTATAGAGAAACACCAACAATCAGTGTGTCGGTATAGTTTAGGACAAAAAGAGTGTCGGCAATGCACACTTCTACCGACAGATGCATGTCGCCCTTGTGGTGTCGTGGTGTAGTGTATGTGGCAGGACAGGTGTGCCATGGATATTGCGGATGCACGCGGTGCATGGATGATACGATGTCTCAGCAGCTAACGTCAAGGAAAGATGGCGGGTTTGGGAAAATCGTGTACATGGGGCATTGAAGATGGCTCGAACAAGACGACCCGTGGAGAAACCATGGAGATCTATTCAATGGTCACGCTGAGCATCGAGGACCTCCACGTAAGCGGAGCGGTGCCGAAATCGATGAGCTATTGATAAACTGGAAGGAGTGCCCCGCACCGGGAAAGATGATGAGAAAGGCGCCGGAGCCGCTGCTGAAGGTATGGAAGACGAGGTCTGTGTTCTGGGACTTGGAGTACTGGAACAAACTCGATACACCTCATTGCCTTGATCAAATGCATATCTGTAAGAATGTCCTTGAGAGCTTGCTCGCAACACTGATGAACATGCTGGATAAGACCAAGGATGGACCGAAGGCAAGAAAAGACTTGCAAGATTTGGAAATCAGGGAAGATCTGCACATGCCGCCCCGCAAAATGTCAGACGAGACAGAGACGGAGACAGATGCATGGGAGAAGAAGGGCAAGAAAATAAAGAAAGAGGATTATTGCCCCCCTTCTTGCTTCACCTTAAGTCAGACTGAGATCGATCAATTCTTGAAGTGCCTTACCGGAGTCAAAGTTAGTTCCGGTTACTGTGGCAAGATAAGCAGATATCTAGACACGGACAAGAAAAGGTTCACTGGGATGAAGTCCCATGACTGTCATGTGATGATGACGCAGATACTACCTATTGCACTTAGTGGGATAATGGACAAGCACGTCCGTGACACACTTATTGGTCTCTGCAACTTTTTCGACGTCATCTCTCGCAAGTCGATCAGTGTGAAGCAGCTCCGAAGGCTACAGGAAGAGAACGTTGTGATACTGAATGAGCTTGAGATGTACTTCCCGTCTGCGTTCTTTGACGTGATGGTGCATCTGTGTGTCCATATTGTGGATGACATAATAGACCTGGGGCCGTCATTCCTGCACAACATGATGCCGTTTGAGAGGATGAATGGGATCATCAAAGGATTCGTTCGTAACATGTCCCGTCCGGATGGAAGCATCGTCCAGGGCTATGTGACACAAGAGTGCATCTCTTTCTGTGAGAATTTTCTATATGGCGCAGACCAGCCGCCTGGTGTAAGTGTTGGTTTGCCCGTTAACAAGCACGATGGGAGGCTCGAAGGAGAAGGTCACTGCAACGGTCGCAGGGAACTGCACGTGGCATACTCAGATCGACGCAGCGACTTTGACAGAGCAAACTTGGTAGTGCTACAACACCTAGATGAGGTAGATCCTTTCGTGGCACTGCACAAAGAAATTACCGCAAAGAAGTATCGTGACCGGGGGGTATGCAGGACGGACGCCGAAGTTACTAAAGAGCACAACTCCACTTTCCTGCATTGGTTCAAAGAGCATATTATTGCTAATCCCCCGGAGGAGGGCTCTTAGGACGGATTGCTCATATACGCCTTAGCACATGGCCCCTCGCCCAACCTTGTAACCTATCAGGCATATGATATCAACGGATACACGTTCTACACGGAGGCCAAAGATATGGACAGTGATGATCAGAACTCAGGGGTGATGATGGAATGCATGACCGGCAGCGACAACGGCACAACTGAACAATTTTATGGAAGGGTCGAGGAGATCTAGGAGCTTGACTACTCTGGACTGCACAACATGATGATGTTCCGTGTCAGATGGGCTAAGAATGTCGAAAGAGAAAACCGGATTTTCACTACCATGACTATACCCGACGCCAAGAGCGCTACCGTGAACACTATCGCAAAAAACGAGCCATGGGTACACGCTAAGCACGTGACACAATGCTTCTTCATAACCGACCCACGCAATTCCAGTCGTGTTGTCGTGAGGAGAGGCAAAAGGAACATCATTGGAATGGATGGAGTCGCCAACGAGGAAGACTATGATCAGTACGGCAACCTAATGAGGGAAGATGACGATGATGATGAAGTATACATCAAAAGAAGAATCAATACTACATTACCTAAGAAAAATCGTACTCCATGGAAAAGGCAAAGTCACAATGAGGGGCTCAATTATTCTTCGACGAACAAGAAGGGAAAGAAGTTGACTCAAAAACGAAAACGTCAACACTGAGGAACCGTATGTTATCGGTCAAATGATGTAATATATATATATATATATGTTCCTATTTTGTATACACACTTAGCCACCATTATGCATGGGTCCAATGATGTAATATATATGTTCCTATTTTGTATACATATTTAACCGTCAAATGATGCAATATATATCGCCTTCCCTTCGTTCACTGCTCTCGGGAAATAAAAGTGGGAGAAAATAAGTGGAAGAAAATAAAGGAAAAGAAAAAGGAAAACTGGTTATAGTAGTAGCAGTTTACTGAAGAAAGAGCTACAGTCAAGCTATCAGTAGCGATTTCCTTATAAAACCGCTACAGCTAGTGAAGGTAGTAGCAGCGCGTTTGTCCTAAACCGCTATAACTAGTGAAGGTAGTAGCAACGCGTTTATCCTAAACCTCTATAGCTAGTGAAGGTAGTAGCAGCGCGTTTTGTCTAAATGTGCTACTGCTACGCCCACTTAACCCAAAATTCTCACTCTCCCTGCTTCATCCCGCCTCTTTTCCCCCAAATCCCCACTCTCTCTTCCCCCGTCGCACCGCCGCGCCCCGGCGCTCGCCCTCGACCCCGGCGCTCGCCACCGACCCGGCCCTCGCCCCCGACCCCGGCGCTCGCCCCCGACCCCGGCGCTCGCCCCCGACCCCGGCGCGCTCGCCACCGACCCCGGCACGCTCGCCACCGACCCGGCCCTCGCCACCGACCCCGGCGCGCTCGCCCCCGACCCGTCGGCCCTCGCCTCCCTCATCTGCTTCCTCCCCTCCTCGCCCCCACAACCTCTGTAAACCGCCCCTCCCCCCCTCTCTCTGCTAGCTAGGGTTCTTTGGTTAATTAGGTTATCTATTTAGTTATAAATTTAGCTAGGTTTTAAAATAGGAGAGAAATTAGGGTTAAGCAATTGTAGTTAAAAGAAAAGGTAGCATTTAAGCAATTGTCCAAATCAACATCCCTTGTTAAAGCAAATTTAGGTAGGCTGAATTTATATGCAAATTTGAACTGGACGTGTGATATGTGGATATGTCATGTTTTGGACATGTCATGTTTGGAATTTGAACATGTCATTTGGTAAATGATCCGAGTGGCCTATGTTACGCTGGAATGTTGATTCATTTCCGTTCCGGTGAATTTCAGGCGCTCGATATGTCTATTTTTTAGCAAAGGTCATGCCGAAATTTGGCGTGAATTTTGGCATGATTTGTGCTAGATAGTTGGCATATCGAGTGCTGGCACATAGATTTCTTTTTTATGTCATTTCTCATTTTTTCATACTTTTAGAAATAAACGAGGACACTTAATCATAGGAAACATGTCGAACAACGAAGAAACTGGGCCTTCTGACCAAGATGCAGACAAGATGGATTATGAGGGTGAACAAGAGTACCTCGACTATTTGACTGCTAAGCAAGGTTTGCAGGTCGGCCTCGATGATGGTACTGACGCCGACATTGACACTGACGGCGCCGACACCGATGGCGGCGCCGAGACCGGCGGGGAAGGTACTGGCGGGGAAGATACCGGCGGGGAAGGTACCGGCGCCGATGCCGCTACTGAAAAGAGGAATCATAAGATGCAGAGGATACGAAAACCTAACAAACTAGGGATTGGACGACTTGTGATCACAAAGATGGCACCTGGCAAGTTTGAGCCATTAGAGCCGAAAGAACCTCGCAAGTGCTATGGGAACCAAGTAAGATGCATCCTACGGGAATGCGCGAGCATCAACGATGATGACTTAAGGAGTAAAGAACATTTGACGCAGTTGCTCCTAACGAAGTTGCACAAGAGATTCAAGTTCCTCGACCGGGATGATAACATAGAACAACCGTGGGATGATCCGAAGATGAAAAAGATTAACAATCATGCCATGGGCATGTTCAACAATGATTTGGCCTCCTGGAAAGGGAGGGTGAAACGAGCTATTGAGGCTGAGGAACCCCTGTCCAAGATTCTGGAGGAAAATCCGACACTTACGAAAGAGGATTTCGAAAAGTTCAAGGGCACTTGCGCTACCGAGGCAGCCAAGGCTAAGGCTGCGAAATTCAAGAGCCTTCAGCAAAGGAACACGGGGAAGCATCGCCTCAGAAGCCGTGGCTACCTCGGTAAAAGGCCCATATGGGTTAAGGAGGACGCGGAACGTGAAGCCGCGGGTCTCCCAGACCCCTTCGCGAAGTTCACCAACCCCTTGGAGTGTGACTTCATCAGGGCCCGCTACAAGTGGGACAAGGAGAAAAAGGTTTTTTACACGGACCAGATCACGAGGAAATTGATTAGACTACTGGAGAAGCATCACCAGCTTGCAGCCGAAAGCCCTACTTCTCCGATGAGGCCCAAATGGGACACCCCTCTCAACTGGGCCTTGAACGAACTTAAGGGACTCCCTTTGGGCCAGCGGCCGCAATATGGTCGTGTGCACGGCGCTGGAGACGGCGCCACGTGGAAGGTGTTTTACAACGAGGGCCCGTAGGCCAAGAAGCAGAAAAGGAAGTTTAGTCAGGCGGACATCGACGCGAAGGTGAAGCTTGCGGCCGAGAAAAAAGCAGCTGAGGACACGGAAAAAACAGCTGAGGAGAAAAATGAGTTGCTACAGCAGGCAGTCAATGCAGCTGTAACTGCCTGCAAAAATGATTTTGCTACTAACTTGGTTCCAACTATCATCAAATGGACGAAGGAAAATCTAGACAAGACGGTACATGATTTCCTGATGCCCAGTTTCATCGGGAGCAACTCCATGAACAACAACAACACTGCACCATCACTTGCTCACGCAACCGGGCCTCCTCTCATGGTCGCTCCCGCTCATAGCAGCCCGTCCTCAGTCTCTGGCACGGTGGGTGGGCCTTCGTCTTTGGCTGAGCTCGACGCCGTCATGGTAATTACATGTCGCACCAACATATATATATATATATATATATATATATATATAAATAATATTCCATTTTCGTTGCCTTTCGGATGTTTTACGCCACAGACATATGTGTTTGCAGGGCGAAGAAATCCCGTGCACCATACTCTACTTGATAAAAGGCCAGAAGGTCGACGTGGGAAAGGGGGTGATATTGAACCCCTTGAAACCCACGTTCCACAACAATCCTATCCCCGCTGGGCACTTCAGGGTTAGCTTGTCCAGTGTGAAATCGGGGCACGAGGCGTTGCCTCCTCCAGTACAGCATGTGGGAGAGGACGACGAGACTCCGCCGTAGATTGGAAGCTGCAAGGGTTGGGTGCTGCTATGGCCGAAGAATCTTATTCGTCTGGAGCCGGCCGAGAGCACACCAATAACCACACATCAACAAGCATGTGCGGAGACCACCACCCCGCCTATGCAATTACCAGCTCCTGTAGTGCCGAGTGAGAGTGGCGGACGACGTGATGAAGGGGGTGCAATAGTACTGGCTGATGTAATCGGTCCTGTAGAACAGAGAATGGAAGATGAGACGGAGGTCGACCCTATGGGTTTCCTCAATACAAACGCGTATGACTGTGACATAGATCTGATGAGTCAACCATATGACGAATCGGGCTATCAGCATGCTAATGAGGATATGGATGATATGCCCGGACAGGAAGGTCGTTGGAAGGATTGCAAAAAGTCTCTCTTCATGAATTCCTCACAAGACACGCCTGAAGATGTCGCCTCAACACAGGCTCAACTAGCCGGGGGCTGTACAGTGCTTAGCCTGGGAACCCTGGGGCAAGGGTTAAGGAAGGGTCTGGAAGGTGTGCCTAAAAAACAGGAGAGGAAGAGATCGGGGAAGATAACTGCCTCCAAACAAGCCAGAGAAAATAGTAGCCAGACAATGCATTCTGAAGAGCGTGTACCCGTGAAAGGTGCGGCCATGTTCCATCTCACGGGCGAGCCGATGCTACCGCCGAAACCGCTGGAGGCACTATCAGGGGATATCACGAGACTGCATGACCATGTGCTGTCGACTGAGAAAAGCCTACTAGCCTCAAAGGATCCAGGATATCCGACATACGCGGCTCGTGTGCCTGAGGGAAAGTGCTACGTCGAGACACGACCCGCGGAGGTGTTCTTCCTGCGGTTTGACTAGGGCTGGAAAAAAAGCTCGAAGCTCGCGAGCTAAACAAGTAGCTCGTGACTCGGCTCGAATCGACTCGAACTCGAAGAATAACGAGTCGAGCCGAGCTTTAGTTTAAGATCGTTTATAGACCAAGTTAAACGAGCCAATCTCACGAGTACTCGTGTAACTCGTTAGGCTCGATACAATAGATCAAACACTCCCAATACAAAGAAAGATCAGCCACTAAACAGCCTACGTCCCAGGCGCACAACCCAAGGCCGAGCAGTTGAAGGCCTAGCCTCCTAGGAGACTCACACGTTACAAGAAAATTACAATTGTATAGTGATATATATGTTTAATATATACATAATCATTTTTATTATATTTGAGGGCTTATGTTTATATCTTAAACGAGCTTAACAAGCTAAAGGAGCCAGCTCGAGAGTTATACGAGTCGAGCCAATCTTGGGTTTGAGCTCGTTATAGTAACGAGTCGAGTCGAGCTAGCTCGTTAACGAAACGAGCTCTAGCGAGTCGAGCCAAGCTGGCTCGACTCGGCTCGAATTCGAGGACCTAGGTTTGACCATATCTTTGAGATGTTTCTAACAAGGCGGCTCGATTTTACAATCGTTCGCCTTTTTGCGCTACATATGAGCTCCGTCATGAAGAGTGAAGAAGTCTCGCAAATCTGTGTGGCGGATCCGTACTACATGCACGACTCTTTCTTGAGTCTCGGCGACTTTGAGCGTGAAACTGCTAGGGACTACCTCCAAAACTTCATGGTACAGAATAAGGACCGGGAAATTGTCCTCCTGCCTTATCATCCAAAGTAAGTCAGTTCCAGACAACCCTTTCGTACATTTCAATCATTCCTTCTCTCTCATATGCGGAATAATTTGAGGTGTCTTTTCCCTGCAGCAACGGGTGCGCCGTCCTTATCGTTCTTTACCCGCAAGTCTCCCATGCTGTGTATTTTGACCCTTCCAGAGACTACAAGAAAAAAGACTACACCCACATAATGAATATTCTAGATGATGCTCTCCAAGGCTTCAGCATTAGAGGTGGCCACATGCAGATCAGGAAACAAAGGAACAAGAAGATGGGTTTCGCGCATAAAACTAACTTCTCCTGCATCCATGTCCCAAAACTAACCAAGAAGGATGGATTCTACATCGTCCATCTCATGATTCAGTTCAACACGGATCACCAAAAGCTCCGCATGACAAGCAGAAATGATGATCATATCCACAAGTGTCTCGAATCTCATGGAGAAGCGGATTATAAACTTAGAGATGACTTCTTTCGCATCCAAAGGGACATTGCGACGATCATCATGAAAGAAGTCATCGATGAGAAGGGGATGTTCCACCACGGCCCTATATCGCGAGCTGACGTCCGAACTCGCATAGGCATGCAACGTCTAGACCTCACGCCATTCAAGAAGCTAGGGTCGATCCTCGATGATATGGAAGGATGGAACTTCTAGTGATTTATGATGTCGATGATGATGATATATGTCGGTTGAACTTGTATACTTTTTGTAGCGATGAAACTTTGTGATGTCCACGGTCCTTGCCAAACTTGCGTAACACTACTTTGTTAGTTTGCGGACGATGACCTCCGTACCTCTAGTTAATTAGTTTGCGTACTGTATGTTGCATCTAGTTGCTACCCTTTCTTTTTCGGTGTTGCTCTAGTATATTTTGTTGCATATATATGATTGTACATCCTCTTCATGAACATGCATCTCTAACAGGTACCTAGTTTCTTGATGGCGAGATGGAAGTGCTATGTCGTGTACAAAGGGAAGGTTCCGGGGGTGTACAACGAGTGGCCTGTGTGTCAGGCGCAAGTGAATGGGTTCTCGGGTGCCAGCCATAAAGGCTTCAAAAGCAGACAAGAAGGAGAAGCTAGTTACTTGAGGTTCACGCTAGCGCCAGAGAGGACTCATAACCGCCGCCTCATGTACTGCATAGTTCCGCTCTCACTCATAGTGATAGCTCTTCTCGCATATAACTTTGTTTAGATGGATGACATTGTAGTTGCAAGTATTCGATACTTGCATGTATCGCTATTTTCGAGATGATGACAAGATACCACTTTGTGTTGGATGATGATTATGATGAGACTATTTGTATGTATATGCTATGATTACATTTGTGGTCTCGCCGGCATTTGTATGTGTATCATGATGACATTTGTATGTGTATCATGATGACATTTGTATGTGCTAAAGATTCTTCTATAAAGCCTATTCAAATAAAAAACAAATGTGCGGAAAACATATATTAAAATTAGCAGTAGCGAGTGGAGAAAAGTTAGCAGCAGCGCGGTTGTATCAGTAGTGCGCACAGGGGAAGCGCGCTATAGCTATTAGCAGTAGCGAGCTCCACAGAAGAACACTGCTGCTACACTTGTATATCAGTAGCGCGGGCCCGCACGCGCTGCTGCTATGGTTTAACCGTAGCGCCTTATTAGTAGCGCGGCCTCCCGCGCTACTCATAACCCTAAAACCCGCGCTGCTGCTAGGCTTTTCCCTAGTAGTGCATGGTGTACCCTACTTTCGAGCGTGTCCGTAATCGTGGACTCGACTATCGATAGATTAATACACTCTGCAGAGGTAGCGCACTGGACCCACACTACAGAACCCATGGCCTCGCACTCCCATTCGGGTGGACCAATGGCATTCCAACGAAACCACTACATTGTCATGACACTCTCCCGGCCACTCCGACTCAATCCCCATCGGGCTAGTCCTGGGTGGCCCTGTGTCTACCTCAAGACACCTCAAACCACCATCGTGGCAACGATCCACTCTGGGACCCAAAAACTTAACTCATCAACGGGCTCACAAGGTTATGCCTGCTTACCGGGTCAGGGTACATCACGCCCATAACCTTCCCTAGATGGAGGCACCGACCAGAGGCACGACAATGAAACGCATTAAGGCCGTCCCATACCGGCAAATGTGGTTGCACTGGGAAAAACTCGTTTCAGCGGCACCACGACCCGGTCAACAAACATATTCAAGTTGAGTTATTTATCAGGTTCAACTTAAAGTGAAAGTAACCGGTGTCATAATGCCATGCTATGCATCACTTAACATATGCATCACATATCCATGAAAATAACTAAGTCAACTATGCTCCCATGGAGCCATCATTAACTCATGATACTTCTCTGGTTAAGATCCAATCTCACTTAAACCAGAATCATTTCTAGCAATCTCATCATTTTTCATCATGCAAGAATAATAATTCAACTAATTATTAATCTCCATGGCCATATCATTTTATCATTACTCATAGCTAAGTTCTTGTTAGCTTATCAACAAGATTCATTTCAAACTTTCTGTAAATCAAGCATATTTAACATGACATGCATTCAACAGAATATAATTATCATACCAATTATTTAAATGCATGAATAATCATAAGTTCAAGTAGGAAAAATCAAAAATATTGAAGTGGCACTATGAAAATGTTGCTGTGGCTTGCCTTAGTGCTGATGAGGTTCACAAACCTCCTGGTGATCCTCAAGACAAGCTTGCTCTTCTGAAAATAAATAAAACCACAAAAAGAAAACATCAAGAAACCTTCTGAAAATTACCAGAAAATCTAGACAGCAAGGAAAAATCCCATCTTTTGGGTGCTGCTAGATTTTTGGACAAAGAAGACAATGCAAAAAGAATCAATGCATTTGGACTTATAGAATAAAAGTTGTGGCTGTTTGAAGTTTCCTGGATTTAAATGAATTTGAAATAAAAATGAAACAGACTGGGGGGGGGGGGTGACGCCGAAGATGTAAACGCCCAGGGCGCCACCACTCGTACCGCTTCACGTGCGTACTGAGTGGCTGACTAGCGGGCCCCGCTAGTCAGGTCCGAAGGAGGGGGAGAAGGAAACAGAGGGAGGCGGAGCTTCGCCGGAGCACACGCTGGCGGCGGCGAGGGGTCTTGGGGTCAAACGAGAGGGGGTGATCGAAGTTGAAGAAGATGGTGCACCTGCCCGTACCCGTAGCGTGGCTAGAGGTGACCAGACGGCGTCGGAAACGACCTCTCCAGCGGAGGCAGAGGGCAGCGGTCGCCGGAGACAAAGACGACGGTGGCTTGGGGCGGCTCCAGGTGCCCCAACAGGGCGGAATGGCCTCACCGAAGATGGCGGACGCACTGGCAGGGACGCCCTAGCCTAGGAGGAGCTGGAGCTGCAGGGACAGTCTGAAGGGGATCGCCAGCGAGCTCGAGCTCAGGGACGGCAGCCCACGGCCTGCCCGGCTGGGCTGTGGCTTCTACTAGCTTGTGGAGGGTGTAGGAATAGCTGCGGGTGCTCAAAGAGGCTGGGGGTGGCGGCATTTATAGGCGGGCGGTGAGAGGGGTTCGGGCTCCGCCGGAGGACGCCTGTCCATGGCGCCCGGCGACGAACGGTGCCAGTGAGAGAGAGGGAAGAGGACGGAGTTCACGCGGAAACTATTGGCGGGCGTGGACGAGCACATGGGCGAGGGGGAAGACGACGAGCACAATGCACCGCACACTGTGTCGTTTGCCGGACCGTGCCCATGCCCGTGCCCGCTGCGGTGAGCTCCGGCGTCGGCGAGTGCCAGGGGGAGTTAAGGGAGTGGAGACGAGGATGGTGGTGAGGTTTGGCATGCTCGGGCAGGCTGGGCAGCGAGCACGCGCTCAAGAGAGCGCTAGGCGGCACGCAGAGCGCATGTTTTGCATGCCAGCATGCCCCGACGAACGCGATCACCACGTGAACTATGACATCAGGCCACCCAAAGTGCTAACTTGATGTCTGGCGTGTAGTCCTTGGTAGTTTGGAGTGTTACCACGGTTGGGTTTGGATCCAGGTGTAGTAGAAATGGATTTGTACTCCAAGCAAGTTTCTGGATAGTAACTTTGGAGGTTTACTGTGGTCAAACCACTAGGAGTTTGGGGTTGAGCTTTGGAGGCTTGCTTACACTTACTAGGGTAAATAGGCACAAGAAAAACCAGCTACAATGGAGCTAGTAAAATGGTAGTTGCTGTAGAAACTACCATTTCTGTCCAGAAATGAAATTATTTTCTGTAGCCAAAATATTCCTAAGAGTGATGGAATATTTTTGCTCATAAAGGTGCCCTAGGGTTCAAAGAATAATTGGGATTTTTTTAGGATTTTTGGTGCAAGAAAAATTAGGGTTGCTTTGGAGCACAAAGGGCTAACTAGGGTTTTGGAGGGCAAAATGAATATTTTTCATTTAAGAAAAATATTCCAAGCAATATTTTGAGTTGATCCAGGAGTGAAATGATGGTTTGAGGAGGAGAAGAAGCACTTGGGTGAAAGTCAAGGGGTACCCAAGTGGCTAAGTCTAAATGAAATGATTCAAAAACTCCAAACTCAAAACCAACTCAACTGAAAACCAGGCAAAGGAAAGAGGGCAAAAACCAGGCTGTCACAAACCTCCCCCACTTAGAATGAATCTCGTCCTCGAGATTCGGTTTCTTGGGAAAACCATTCTGGATAACATGCCCTTAGAAATTCTTCTGATTCCCATGTTGATTCTGACTCTGTGTGATGCTCCCACTGGACTTTGTAAAACTTTCGTGCTTTACTGCGAGTGACTCTTTCCATCTGATCCAAAAATTTCACCAGCCTTTCTTCATATGTTAAGTCCTTTGCCAGCTCTATTTCTGTCAAATCAGTCTTTTTCTCAGGCGGCGATATGCACCGTCGCAATTGGGAAACATGGAACACGTTGTGCACATCTGACAATTCATGGGGAACTCGAACTGATATGCCACAGCATCCCCTCGCGTCATAACAGGAAATGGACCAATAAATCTGGGTGCCAATTTTCCACGAGTCTGAAACCTCTTGATACCTTTCATAGGCATGACTCGAAGATAGACATGTTCTCCGGGTTCAAAGCTGATCTGTCAGTGCTTTGCATCATAGTAACTTTTCTGTCATGATTTGGCCAACTTCAGTCTATCTCTAATTTCCTTGACTTGCTTCTCGGCTTCCAGCATGAGATCCGTTCCAAAAATATGGCTATCTCCGGTTTGAGACCAATTCAATGGAGTGCGGCACTTACGGCCATACAAAGCTTCATACGGTGACATCTTTAAAGTGGTCTGGAAGCTATTGTTATACGAGAACTCGACGTATGGCAAGCAGTCTTCCCATCTTGGGCCTTGGGCCAAAGCACAGGCTCGCAGCATATCCTCGAGTATTTGGTTTACCCTTTCTGTCTGTCCATCAGTCTGAGGATGATAAGCGGTACTATATTTTAATTCCGTTCCTAAGGCTCGATGGAGACGGGACCAAAAAGCGGAGGTAAAAAGTGAACCTCGGTCAGAAGTAATGGTTGGGGGGACTCCATGCAGACTGACTATTCTAGACACATACAATTGTGCAAGCTCATCTGCTCGATATGAGGTACTGATCGGGAGGAAGTGGGCTACCTTGGTTAATGTGTCCACTATGACCCAGATTGCATCATTGCCCCGTCGGGTCTTAGGTAGTCCTGTGATGAAATCCATACGTACATCATCCCATTTCCATTGTGACACTAGCAGCGGTTGGAGAAGTCCGGCTGGCTTCTGATGTTCTGCCTTTACTTTGTTGCATATGTCGCACCAGGCCACAGAATAAGCAATTTCTTTCTTCATTCCATCCCACCAGAATATTTGTCGAAGGTCTTCGTACATTTTTGTACCTCCAGGGTGAATGGAATATGAGGATTCGTGGGCTTCTGACAGGATCTTCTGCTTTAAATCCACTTGATTGGGCACACAAATCCTTCTCCTAAATTGAAGGGTACCGTACTGATCCTTTGAGAAATCGGAATGTTTGACACGTTTTTGCAGATCGGTGTCGCCTGGCTGGGCCTTGCAGATTTATTCCACAAGAGTAGGGGTAACTTCCAGAATATTGGCAAGGCCAACCTCAACTATGACCAGGTTGAGCTGAGCAATCTCTTCTTTAAGTTCAGGAGGCAAAGATTCCAATAGGACATTTAAACTGACGGGCTTTCGACTGAGCGCATCGGCAACCACGTTGGCCTTACCCGGATGGTAATTTATTCTAAGGTCATAATCCTTGACCAACTCAAGCCATCTTCGCTGACGGATATTTAAATCTGGCTGATTAAATATATATTTGAGGCTTTTGTGATCGGTAAAAAATTGGCACCTTTTTCAGATGAGGTAGTGTCTCCAAAATTTTAAAGCATGAACCACCGTGGCCATTTCCAAATCATGAGTGGGGTAATTCCCCTCGTGGGGTCGTAGCTGTCATGAGGCGTAAGCTACTACCTTGCCATCTTGCATAAGTACGCATCCCAGTCCTTGCCTGGAAGCGTCGCAGTACACATCAAAGCTACGGTAGATATCTGGAAGTGTTAATAGTGGTGCAGTTGTCAGTCGTTTCTTTAACTCAGTGAAACTTTTCTCATAGTCCTTAGTCCATTCAAACTTCTTATCCTTTTTGAGCAGCTCTGTCATGGGTTTAGCAATCTTGGAAAACCCTTCAACGAAACGGCGGTAATATCCGGCTAATCCAAGAAAACTCCGGATTTGAGATACAGTTGCGGGTGGCAAACAGTCGAGCACATCCTTTACCTTGCTTGGGTCCACGGCTATACCTTCAGCGGATAGCACATGTCCGAGGAATCCGACTTGCTTGAGCCAAAACTCACATTTACTAAATTTGGCGTATAACTGATGCTCATGGAGTCGTTGTAATACTTCTCAGAGGAGTTCCTTATGCTCTTCTTCACTTCTTGAGTAAATGAGTATATCATCGATGAAGACGACCGCGAACTTATCGAGGAAGTCCATGAATACTTTATTCATCATGTGCATGAAGAAAGCAGGGGCGTTGGTGAGGCGAAAAGACATAACTATATATTCATAGAGACCGTAGCGAGTGGTGAATGCGGTCTTGGGAATATCCTCCTTTTTAATTTTGAGCTGATGATACCAAGTCCATAAATCGATCTTGGAGAATACCTTGGCCCCACTAAGCTGATCAAAAAATCATCAATTCTTGGTAGAGGGTATTTGTTTTTGATTGTGACATCGTTTAGCTGAAGGTAATTGAGGGAGTTCTGGACTAGGGGGTGTCCGGATAGCCGAACTATCATCATCGGCCGGACTCCAAGACTATGAAGATACAAGATTGAAGACTTCGTCCCGTGTCCGGATGGGACTTTCCTTCATGTGGAAGGCAAGCTTGGCGATACGGATATGTAGATCTCCTACCATTGTAACCGACTCTGTGTAACCCTAGCCCTCTCCGGTGTCTATATAAACCGGATGGCTTTAGTCCATAGGACGAACAACAATCATACCATAGTCTAGCTTCTAGGGTTTAGCCTCCTTGATCTCGTGGTAGATCTACTCTTGTAACCCACATCATCAATATTAATCAAGCATGATGTAGGGTTTTACCTCCATCAAGAGGGCCCGAACCTGGGTAAAAACATCGTGTCCCTCGTCTCCTGTTACCATCCGCCTAGACGCACAGTTCGGGACCCCCTACCCGAGATCCGCCGGTTTTGACACCGACATTGGTGCTTTCATTGAGAGTTCCTCTGTGCCATCGCGATTAGGAAGATGCCTTCTCCCGTCTTTAAAGACGGCACCATCATCAAGAGAGCTTTGGCCGCCGGCCAAACTGTCCGGCTAGGTGGTTTTCTTATGACCGCCTGTTCGGCCACCGCTCCGACGATGACCTCTCAGGTCATCAAAAGCGATCTTCACGTCAGCCCGGAATTCGCCGAGCAGTTAGATCCAATTGAGCTCTCCTCTGTAAACAAGCTCTTGGATAGCATCGCCGCCCTGGGAGTCGCCACAGACTACGATCAGATTGGGCTTAAACCCAATCTGAGAGAGATTAACTCTCCTCAGGCCACCCACCACGTTGTCGTGGTAGAGGAACAATGCGGCAACCCTTCTTCTACGTTGAAAACCAACTATGTCCGGATTCCCGATCCCTCCAAGCCGGATTCCCGTGAAGGGACAGACGCTAATCAAATACTGAACTTAGAGTCAGGCATCGGACTAGATTCGTTGGAAAGCATCCAGCAAGTCAAGCTTCCAAATCCAGAAACTTCTTGGCCTTTGAGCCTCAGATCGGGCGGGGTTCCGAACTTGATTCCACCCGCCCACCCAAACATAAGCGATCTATCTCGAATACGGCAAGAGCCCGATGAAACAGTACATCATTACTGGGCCAGATTCCTCCTGGTTATGAACAGGATAAAGGACTGCTGCGAAGAAAGCGCGATTTCAATTTTCTGCAACAATTGCACGGACAAGGGAATCATGAACGCCATAAGTCGTCGCGAAGTTACACGCTTCATCGACCTAGCGACTATCGTACAAAAATACTATGCGGTAGAGAGTGCCAGGAACACCGAAACTAGGTTTTGGGACAGCCCGGCCTTGACCACAACCCTAGTCCGAAGTAAAAGGGTGCGCCATACTCAAGCACCTGGGTTAAAAACCAAAAAGCAAAGACCCCCTAAAGGTCATGGAACCGTACTGGAGGGCTGGCTCAACGGACCCTGCAAAATCCATAGGACGGAGGGCGCCACTCCAACACACAGCCTTCGAGCATGTTGGATACTACGGCAGGTGGCCAAAACTGGCGAAGGCTTTCTAGCCCCGGGCAAACAGCCCAGCAGAACCGGTACAGTATTAACAGTCTTCGAGACTTTCGCATCAAATAACATGCGAAAACGAACAATCCGTGGCCTCGCCGAAATCTACCAAGTAGCAACAGCAAATCCATGGAGTGACACGGCTATCACCTTCAACGCCAGCGACGAACCTAAATTCCGAACAGCTAGAGCACCAGCCGCATTGGTCCCCAGTCCGATAGTGGACGGCTTTCGCCTTACCAAGGTACTCATGGATGGCGGCAGCGGATTAAACCTCATCTACGAGGAAACCCTTCAAAAAATGGATATTGACTGGAGCCGCATCGAGCGAAGCAGCACAACCTTCAGAGGGATAATCCCTAGTCGAGAAGCACGCTGCACAGGAAAAATCACACTAGACGTAGTGTTCGGCTCACCGGGCAATTACAGGTCCAAGGAGGTCACGTTCCAAGTGGCCCCATTCGGCAGCGGATATCACGCTTTGTTAGGGCAAGAGGCATTCACAATCTTCCAAGCTATACCCCACTACGGGTACATGAAGCTCAAAATGCCCGGACCCAATGGGATAATCACTCTTGCAAGTGATCCAGATACAGCACTCCGTGCTAAAAATAAGACAGCCGCACTGGCCCTAGAGGCATTGTCCGAAGCCCTAGCGGCATAGGAACTAGCTACGCTGCACTCCATGGTGGATAGGGATGATGTGATACTCGATAAGAGGTCCAAGTCCACCTCTTTTAAACCAGCAGATGAAATAGTCAAATTTCAGGTCCATCCAACAGACCCCACAAAGACGGCCTCCATTGGGGCACAATTAAGTCCTGATGTCGAAGCCGCACTACGAGAATTCCTTCGGGAAAATTGGGACATTTTTGCCTGGCACCCTTCAGACATGCCAGGAATCCCACACAGGCTGGTAGAGCACAGCCTAAACATCCTAAAAGGATTCAAGCCGGTCAAACAATCTCTTCGGCGATTTTCCGAACCCAAAAGACATGCAATGGGAGAAGAGCTAGCCAAATTCTTAGAAGCCGGATTCATCAGAGATATGAAACATCCGGACTGGCTAGCCAATCTAGTAATGGTACCAAAAAAGGACAAATCCTGGCGCCTCTGCATCGATTTTAAAGACCTTAACAAGGCCTGTCCAAAGGACCCTTTCCCCCTCCCTCGCATCGACCAAATCATCGATGCTACCGCAGGGCACGATTCATTGTGCTTCCTCGACGCATACTCCGGATACCACCAAATCAAGATGGCGGAGAAAGACCAGGCCACAACGGCATTCATTACTCCATATGGGCCATTCTGCTTCAACACAATGCCCTTCGGACTCAAAAACGCCGGTGCAATATATCAGCGCATGATCCAAACATGTCTGGCTACCCAGATAGGCAAAACAGTAGAGGCATACGTAGACGATGTGGTCGTCAAGACCAAACATGTCAAAACTCTAGTAGAAGACTTGAGGGTGACATTCGACAACCTCCGAGCATATGACATTAAGCTCAATCCGGAAAAATGCATCTTCGGCATAGCAGCCGGAAAGCTCTTGGGCTTCATCGTATCCGGTAGAGGAATTGAAGCAAACCCGGCCAAAATCCGAGCTCTGTCACAATCGGATATTCCAAAAGACCTCAAGAAAATACAAAAACTAACCGGATGCGTAGCGGCCTTAAGTCGCTTCATCTCCCATTTGGGAGAAAAGGCTCTGCCCCTCTACCGCCTCCTCCGGTGCACCGAACATTTCGAATGGACGGATGCTGCCACAGCCAGACTCGAAGAAATAAAGGCCATACTGGCAACAAATCCGGTCCTGGCCGCGCCCAACCTGGGCGAACCTATGTTATTATATATCGCAGCAACACATCAAGTTGTCAGCGCGGTACTCGTCGTCGAACGAGAGACAGAAGGGCACAGATTCCCTCTTCAAAAACCAGTGTACTACGTATCCACTGTTCTAACTCCATGCAAGTCCCGGTACCCACATTATCAAAAGATAGCATATGCGGTGTTCATGGCATCCCGGAAGCTGCGACACTACTTTCAAGAGTGTTCCATAACGGTGGCCTCCGAAGTACCTCTCAACGATATTATAAACAACCGTGACGCAACGGGCAGGATTGCAAAATGGGCTATTGAGCTCTTACCATTTGACATAACCTACAAACCACGGCGAGCTATAAAATCGCAGGTTCTGGCCGACTTCGTCGCCGAATGGACCGAAGCCGAACTCCCTAAAGAGTACGGCGCATACTCCAATTGGATCATGCATTTCGACGGATCCAAAATGTTGGCTGGCTTGGGGGCTGACGTCGTCCTGACGTCCCCAACTGGAGACACAATCCAATACATACTTCAAATAATGTACATGGACTCCAATAACGCAGCCGAATACGAGCCCCTTCTACATGGCCTCCGGATGGCAATCTCCATGGGCATTCAACGCCTAGAGGTGCGCGGGGATTCAAACCTCGCAATATCCCAAATAAATGGAGAATTTGATGCCAAAGATGCAAAAATGGCAGCTTACCGCAACACCGTCCTAAAAATGTCGGATCGGTTCGAAGGACTCGAATTCCACCATGTAGCCCGGGATAATAACCAGGCAGCAGACGTGTTAGCACGCATCGGCGCGAAACGCGACGCTGTCCCTCCAAACATCTTCCTAGAACGGCTCTTCAAGCCATCCGTGTTATGGTAAGAGGAGTCCGGAAATAACAATCCGAAGCCAGCTGCATCACTGAACTCAGACCATTCTGACACAGTCGGCGGCTCAGCCAACGAAATAACACCTTCAGCTCACGAAATAATGGCAATAATTGCCCCGTGGACAGAACCATTCCTAGCCTACATACTTCGGCAGGAACTTCCCAAAGACCAAAATGAGGCCCGCTGCATACTTCGGCAATCTAAAGCCTACAAGGTCCATGAGGGAGAACTTTATAAGAAAAGCACAACCGGAGTCCTTCAAAGGTGTATCTCCGAAGAGGAGGGGCGGAATCTCCTGGCTGAAATTCACGCCGGACTCGGCGGGCACCATGCTGCAGCCCGGGCACTCGTAGGCAAGGCCTTCCGTACATGATTTTATTGGCCGACAGCCCGGGCAAATGCTCAGGACTTAGTCCAACGATGCGTCGGTTGCCAGCTCTTTGCTAATCAGAGCCACATGCCACCCACCGCCCTCAAAACTATACCCATTACCTGGCCGTTCGCGGTCTGGGGGCTTGACATGGTTGAACCCCTTAAAGGGGGAACCCACAAGCACAAATACTTATTGGTCATGGTGGACAAATTCACCAAATGGATTGAGGCCAAGCCGGTCAAAACGGCAGAATCCGGACCGGTGATAGACTTCCTATCCGGGGTAGTACACCGTTTTGGCGTCCCCCACAGCATCATCACTGATAACGGCACGAACTTCACTGCCGGCGAGGTTAAACTCTGGTGCAAAAACATGGGCATCAAGCTCAATTACACTTCAGTCTATCACCCCCAAACTAACGGTCAAGTCGAGCGAGCAAATGGTCTAATCATGAGCGGCATCAAACCCAGACTAGTGCGGTCCCTCAAGGAATCTAACACGCACTGGGTAGAGGAGCTTGACTCCGTACTCTGGGGGCTGCGGACCACGCCAAACCGAACTACTGGATTCACACCATTTTTCATGGTGTATGGCGCAGAGGCAGTTCTCCCTTGCGATATAATTCATGACTCACCTCGTGTGCGCATGTACGAAGAAAGAGAAGCCGAGTTGGATCGGCAGGACAGTTTGGACGCCTTAGAGGAGGAGCGGGACGTGGCAAAGGCTCGTTCCACATTCTATCAGCAGCAGGCTCGAAGATATCAAAGCAGAGAAGTACGGGCCAAAACTTACAATGTCGGTGAACTCGTTCTACGCCTGCCGGACAAGAAAAAGGACAAACTTAAGCCCAAGTGGGAAGGTCCCTTCATCATCGACCAAGTCCTGACCGGCGGAGCATACCGTCTACGTAAAGCATCTGACAACCGACTCGAGCCAAACCCATGGAACGCAGCCCGTCTCCGAAGATTCTACGCCTAAAACACCGGACTCGGAGTTCGTCTCACTCCCCCGTCCACCTTTTTATACTTTTTACTGTCTCTTGTCCCCCTCCTTCTTCCCACTTTTTTTCAATACCTTTTTAGGCTGATTTGCGCTTTGTTCGCACACACATGATGTGCTCCTGGCACTCATTATACCTGGGGGCTTCTTTACCAGAAGCTTATTAATATGGGCTTCACGCCCAATACATGTGTCATACTTCCGCATGTACCTTTTATTCACCATTATATGCATCGATATGACTTAAGTTTTGGCCAAGCTGGGTTGCCTGGCTCCTGTGCTTACCCCTACGCTCCCGATTGTTCGGCTAGGAGGTAAAGGGAGCACCTCTGCGATTGTTACTGCCGGGTCAGTCGGATGTGTACCTCAGACTGGGTGAAGCCGAAAGCTAGCGTTCTTAAGAGAATATTCGGTCGGTGACTTGAAAGATGATTTATTACTTACTTATTTATAAGCCCCCGGATGCTTTTTCTGCTATTTTCGTAGTCCGACATTGCACCTTAGGGCATGCCTCCCAGGGAAAGGAACCCTTAACGGAACTATTCTCACTGGAAGATGTTTCTTACTAACCATGTAATATAACATAACTAGTTGGGCACTTGTCTGATAAAGCAATTATGACCCCGACGCCTTGTCTCCATGCATGCCCCAGTTCTTTTATAACCGTAAGGGTATTCGGACACACTCCGGACTGTTGGGTCCCGAGGTTTAAGCGAAACGGTCTGCAAAGACAAACGATCTATAATCTGGCTAGAAGGCATCTTACATGTCATTTCAAATTACATCGTCAAACCGACTGATTGTACTCCTCCTCAATCCCATCTAACAGGCTGTCTAATTTACAGTCCTGTTGGGAATATTTCGCGGCCAGTTCTACTTGGCCATACATCAAGCTCACAGGGATCTCCTTCCCATCAGGCCCCGCAGGTCCGACCTCGGCCATGTGGTTTGGGTCAGCCTTCGGGTAGCGCGTCTTCACCATGGCCCAGGCCTCCCTAGCGCCCTGACGGCAAGCCGATATCTTCCACAAACGGAGGCGTCGCCGTGCTCCCTGGAGCTTCTCAGCAAGCTCCCCAAGGCCCTCGGGTAGGGAGACGGATGGCCATAAAGCCTGAACGACGCCACTCATCGCCTGCCGAACACGTTCGAACAATTGCACCAGCTCGGGAAGTTGGTCACCTGTTAACCCAGGCATTTCCTCCGCAGGGCGACCTGTGAGCACACCTAAAGACATATTTCTGTCAAACGACTTCCTCGCCGAATTCTTCTTTTCAAAGGAATTTGCTCAAGCACTTACTATAAATGCCGCGACGAAGTCGCTGATTCTCCTTCAAGGAGCTAGACAGTCGGGCCCGAACACCTTTCAACTCTTCTCCTAGCTGGGTGTGGGCATCTTGGAGCTTGTTTCTCTCCTGCTGCACCTTCATAAGCACCCTCTCGCCAGCCTTTAGCTGACGCAGTAGCTATTTCTTGTCCGGATCTAGTCCGGCGCCCTCTGCAATATTACTGTCAGATTCACGCCGCACTTTGTTAATTAATTATCTTTTCAAAGTACGTCTTACCAGCGGGGGTCTCTGTGGCTCCCCCTGTGCCGGCCAGTGCGACCTCCAGTTGGGTCTTGCACTCTTGGAGCTCCTGGGACAGCTGGGTATTCTTCTCCGTAAGATCCTGCATAAAAATTGATCCTTAAATCAGTTATTTTAACCATTTTAAGTCTCGGGGGCTACTGGCATATATAACTATTCAAATTACTTACACGTATGTCTCTCACATACTGCTCCGTGGCTCTGGTTAACCCATCTTGAGCGGCACGGAGGTGCGCGTTTCCCGCATCAAAGGCATTTAACGCCTCCGGGGAGAAACACGCGTCACGAAGAACTGTCCGGCGACGCCTGTGATTTATGGCGCTCTCTACCTCAGACCGGGTGGCGGACAGCCTGTCGGCATCCTCCGTCGAAGGAGCGTCCGACTCATGCCTTGTATTCGCCTCCCCTTCTGGGCCATGCATTGGAGCATGGCTGGCGGAGGCTTGATTGGCAACCTCTCCAGACACTGTCCGGCGAGCGCTCTTCCTGGAAAAGTTATGAGCATTAATATACCTCCTGGGAATCCTTCCCTTAAAAAATAGCGGTGCTCCGTACCGTTGCGGCGACGTTTCAGTTCGCGTCGCACTCCTCTTCCGCCTGCTAGGCCGGACTGACCCTTGTTGGCCGGTCGCCACGGGCTCGACTTCCTGCCGTAAAGGCGCTTCTTGTCGAACACCATTGGTGCACGGTGGTCAGAACTAAGCATTAAAGAAGTAACGGCGCCAGGACTTCGGTCGTACTCACCGGGGAAGCCGGACACAAACCGGGGTAGTCAGCCATAATGGCGACTAAAGCATTATCTATGCTGAGCTGGTGGTACACCCCGTCGATCAGTTCCACCGCTAAGTCCGGATCCTCTTCGGAGGCCGGATCAAGGGACCTTTCTGGGTCTTCGGGTTGTGGGGCTGGGCTTTTTATGCCCTCCACATCCCGACGCAGTTCCTCTGTCAAAATCATACAATAAGACAATTGCCTTTAAAGGCACGGTTCAGATATGCATGCGACCGCTTACCCAGCTCCGAGGGTTGTTCATGGAAAATCCGTTCAGAGGGTTCATGCGGAGGAAGTCCTCCTTCTCCCCCTTGTACAAGCCGGACAGGATCTTCACCAGATCGTCGGCCGAGCCAGGTCCCTTGCGTCCGTGACGGGTGGCGTCGTCGTCTCCGTTGAAGTCCCACATGGGGTGGCCCCTATATTGGAGCGGCTACACCCCATGCATAATGCATGTGGCCATGACTCCGACCATGGTTAATCCGGAATGGGCTAGCAGCCGTATCCGGCCCATCAAGTAATGGACGCTACTATCATCTTCTCGTCGAGGGCTCCGTGGGCGCTAACTTAGGCCTTTCTTCAGGGGAGCGTTTCTGAACTCCGGAAGGCCAATCTGGACTGGATCCGGCAGAGGAACGTCCTCCATATAAAACCACTCCGAAGGCCAATCTTCAGACATCTTCTTCGGGGTCCCAGATAGGTATCCGGTCCCGGCGATGCGCCATATTTCGGCTCCGCCCGCTTGATATATCGACCCCTCGTGAGAGCGGGGTACGAGGCAAAACAGCCTCTTCCACAGCATAAAATGGGGCTCAATGCCCAAGAACAACTCACACAGAGCTACGAAGCCCGCGATGTGCAAAATAGAGGCAGGTGTAAGGTGATGGAGCTGGAGTCCGTAGAACTCCAGGAGCCCCCGGAGAAACGGATGTATAGGAAATCCGAGTCCCCTTATTAAGTAGGAGACGAAGCACACCCGCTCTCCTTTGGAGGGATTGGGGGCGCTCTCCGCCTGCTTCCCACCTTTGTAGGTGGCCAGTCCGGCTCGAACCGGAACCATGAAGGCCGGGGGAAGATATCCCTCGACTTGGAGCGTCACTAACTCGCTGTGCGGGACTGAGCATCTCCTCCAATCTCCTGGCTTAGGGATGGGAGCGCGAGAAGAGGAGCCGCGTCGACTGTCCATGTTGGAATGGGTTTGGTGTCAGATGCGCCTCGATGAGTGCTTGCAAAAGGAGGATGATGTGATTTGGATCTGGATCCTCGCCTCTCTTATAGGCAGCTTATTTGCGCAGCTAGGGGGTAAAACATAAAAATACCCTGGCTTTTCGCATTCGTGCGACGCGTGGAAGAAGACCATTATTGGATGCGGAAGCCAAGGAGCGTAGTATTTATGAAGCAACCGGACACTATCCGGCAAACACATGGAGCATGAAGAAGAACCCGCCTTGCAAACGCCGAAGACAACATACGCGCCAAATTCGTCGTTATTGAAGCCTGGTTCGGGGGCTACTGAGGGAGTTCCGGACTAGGGGGTGTCCGGATAGCCGAACTATCATCATCGGCCGGACTCCAAGACTATGAAGATACAAGATTGAAGATTTCGTCCCGTGTCCGGATGGGACTTTCCTTGGCGTGGAAGGCAAGCTTGGCGATACGGATATGTAGATCTCCTACCATTGTAACCGACTCTGTGTAACCCTAGCCCTCTCCGGTGTCTATATAAACCAGATGGCTTTAGTCCATAGGACGAACAACAATCATACCATAGGCTAGCTTCTAGGGTTTAGCATCCTTGATCTCGTGGTAGATCTACTCTTGTAACCTACATCATCAATATTAATCAAGCAGGACATAGGGTTTTACATCCATCAAGAGGGCCCGAACCTGGGTAAAAACATCGTGTCCCTCGTCTCCTGTTACCATCCGCCTAGACGCACAGTTCGGGACCCCCTACCCGAGATCCGCCGGTTTTGACACCGACAGTAATGCACACACATGCGAAGACTGCCATCTTTCTTATCCACTAAAATAGCAGGTGATCCCCATGGTGAGGAGCTGGGGCGGATATACCCTTTTGGAGCATTTCATCAAGCTGTTTCTTTAGCTCCACTAATTCTGATGAGGGCATTCGATAATACTTCTTGTGTATTGGTGTGGTTCCGGGCACAAGATCTGTCGCAAACTCAAGCTCTCGATCAGGTGGCATGCCTGGCAGTTCTTCTAGGAATACATCAGAAAACTCGTTGACCAACGGAATCAATTCCATTTCAGCCATTGCTATAAAGACCATTTCCTTGGAGGGTATGCTTCTCCAAGCAAGAAATTTTGTAGTTTGTCCCTCTTGGCCGGTCAAGTTGACTTCTTGGGTCGCACAATTTATGCATACTTGATACTGAGTCAGCCAATTCATACCCAACATAACATCCAACTTGTCGGATTCAATAAGTATCAAAGAAGTTGGAAAACGGACTCCGTTGATATTGACTTCCAGATTACGACACACTATATTGCTTCTGATTAGAGATCCCGAGGTTTGTACCAGCGTATTCTTGCCCAAAAGCGAACAAGGAAATTTGTTTTGGGCAACAAAACTCCAAGAAATAAAAGAGTGGGAAGCCCCAGAGGGCAGAGGCAAATAAAACTACTGCAGGTATGTTATTAACATGGAACACACCAATAACGACTTCGGGGTTCTCTTGGGCTTCGTTGGCAGAAATGTGATGAATGTATCCCGTGAGGTCGTGCTGATCTGGGCATGCCTCCATATAATGGACTTGTGGCTTGAAGGTAGTATTTGTACGATTGTTCGTGGGACACTGTTTGGCATAATGTCCGGTTTGACCACAATTGAAACAGGAATTGCTGCGCAGATGATTCTCTATTATTGGGTTGAGCACGTCATTCTTGACTTAGGTGGTGGTCTTGTTAACATTTTGTTGCCAATTGGGCTTGTATGCTACCTGAGTCGGCTGCCAGGTACGGACCTTCTGCATTGGTTGCATTTCTTTTCTTGGCTCAAACTTGCGCTTGTGATCATTGTTGGCAGGCTTAGTATCTTATACAAGCTTGTGTTCCCTTTAAGCAATGAAAGCCTTGTTCACCAGGGTTTGGAAGTCTGGGAAATCGAACATACTGAGAGTAAAACGGAGTTGCGGGTTTAACCCACCAAGAAACCTGTCCATCTTTCTTTCCTCAGTGGCCATGTCATATTGAGAGTAATGTGACAGATGATTGAATTTCTGTGAATATTCTCCCACAAACTGACTTCCTTGGAGGAGTGCAAGAAATTCACGCTGCTTAGTCTTCATAATTCCCGTAGGGATGTGATATTTCCGGAATCGTTCCTTGAATCTTGACCATGTAACTTCTTCATTAGCAAACCACATGGCTTTTTCATTTTCCCACCATATGGCAGCAGCGCCTTCAAGATAATGTGTTACAAATGGAACCTAATCCCCTTCATCAGTTCGAGCAACCTCAAGCTTCTTTTCCATAGTTCTCAACCAATCATCTGCATCCAAGGGATCAATGGCCTGACTGAAACTAGGAGGCTTAGTCCTGTGAAAATCAGATAGCTTGGAGTAATGACCGGGCTGATTTCCATTCTGTCCAACCACAGCTTGAATACTTCTGAGTATTTCCATCAGATCATTATTTCGTCTTTCCTCAAACACACGCAGAGTTTGCTCGGTGGAGGGCGGATTTGGCGGTGGAGGCGGTGGTGGAACATACGGCTCGGGTGAGTGTCCTGCCTGTCATGCGGAACGACGAAGAGGAGAACCCTCGTGAACGTTGCTACTGCAGCCTCCCCGCGTCATTCTAATATGATTATTTTCCCAAGGCATCGCAACCGAGATGAGAAGCATTCAAACTAAACTGGGGAGAAGCCAGCAACAAAAATCCGAGTAAAACCGAAA
Organism: Triticum aestivum; assembly: GCF_018294505.1. Classification (NCBI taxonomy): domain Eukaryota; kingdom Viridiplantae; phylum Streptophyta; class Magnoliopsida; order Poales; family Poaceae; genus Triticum; species Triticum aestivum. Next base: position 711,939,355 of record NC_057810.1, on the reverse strand, counting down.
TGGCGAAGAAAATACGGCGAATAAAATATAGTCCAACATAATTATACATAGACTCATACATGAAAGATAACAACATGCCAGGTCCAACTACCCTCATACATGAAACAAAACATCATGACTCATACGACTACATCCATACTCCATCCTGACGACTGCGAATACTCGGAAGCTCTACTGCTCTGCTGGTGCTGCGGGGTCCTCTCCTGAAGCGGACTCGGATCCTGAACTAACGGGGTTAACTGAGACCTCCGAGTTAAAAGTGACACGACGACGCTGCCTCAAGGGCTCTCCCTTCGGGGCAGGTGGAGGGTGAATCATCGGGGCTACAAGAGTAGCGAGGAGTGAAACCCACTCAGCAGGAGCACTAAGTGGACTCACAGTCGCGGTGCCCGAGCTGCTCGGAGGAGTAACCGGGGAAACAGGCGATCGAGAACCGGCAGGAATATAAGGAGTAAATCCTACAGACGTTGGAGTAGTGGATGAGCTAGCAGAGACTAAAGCAGAGGCTAAAGCAGTACGAGCACGACTCAGCTCACGAGCCAGCTCATAGATCAGAAGATAGCTAGCAGTGATATAGCGAGAAAGGTGGCTAGCTACATTATCAGACTCTGGGTCAATGACAGGGAAACGAACACGACCATTATCCTGGAGAGAAGGATAGTAGTGGAAACCTGGGTGGTTCTGCATCCGGACCTCGTTGTAACAGAGCTCAACGAGTACCTCGAATGCAGCAAACTGGACAGCCTGAGAAGCGGTAGAAGCATAGCTGCTTCGAGAGGTACGAGTGTAAGTGCTGGAATCGGAACTGGTGCGCAGAGTAACCACGGCGTGATACTCATACACTAAGTCATCTAGACGCTCCCGGTACACATGATAGACTGGATCGTCACCGTGGGGGTACAGCCGACGCCACATGTTACGAAGAAGATGCGGCGACGTGTACGACATCAGCTGCAACTGGCACGGATACAGCACCGGAGCCATCTACACTCACAACCATTAGCAAGTTAGCATAAAAATAAAAATCAGTGCAATGCAACAACCAGCTACAAATGTGCTACCGGCTCTCAACTACAATTCGTATCTAATGTCCAGTTAACTCGGCTTAGTCTAGCATGGCCTACAGTCAGCGCAGCTCTGATACCAAGCGTTGTGGCACCCTGGCTCAGAGCGACCGGTTTACCCTGCATTGCCAGCCCAGAGACCTTGTCTTCTGGCAACACACAACAACTTGGTACAGAAAAATAACCGCTTTATTCATGCTAGCGGAGCATAGTTCATATTACAACAGTTAGCGAGGCCAAGTGACACACACGGTGTGGCTGAACAATATCTGACAACTACACGGCAGCGGAACAACGTCGTAGCGGGACTCCATAGCACAGGAACACCGATGTGGACACGATCTAGACTCGGACAACTCTCCTTTCCAACGAGACTTTCCTAAAATCTGGCATGACGCACCAGGTCAGTACATTGAATGTACTTGCAAGCTCACAACAAGCATAAACATAATGACGAACAATATCATGATATTTAACCAATTAATAACAATGCAACAATATATCCAACATGCTATGATTATGCTCAAGTGGTGCTCGTCCCATGGACTGGCTTACCGAACGTGATCATTTCCAGACCACAAACGTGAAGAATTCAAAGACAATCTCGTGATCCTTACGGTGATCACAACCCGACCACACCTGGTCCAACTCAACATGATGGCCTTACTGCCATTACCTTAGTGAAAATCTTAGTGTGCAAATTTATTAAGTGTTGACCCATGGTGTACCCTACTTTCGAGCGTGTCCGTAACCGTGGACTCGACTATCGATATATTAATACACTCTGCAGAGGTAGTGCACTGGACCCACACTATGGAACCCATGGCCTCGCACTCCCATTTGGGTGGACCAATGGCATTCCGATGAAACCACTTCATTGTCATGACACTCTCCCGGCCACTCCGACTCAATCCCCATCAGGCTAGTCCTGGGTGGCCCCATGTCTACCTCAAGACACCTCAAACCACCGTCGTGGCAACGATCCACTCTAGGACCCAAAAACTTAACTCATGAACGGTCTCACAAGGTTATGCCTACTTACCGGGCCAGGGTACAGCACGCCCAAAACCTTCCCTAGATGGAGGCACCGGAGGCACGACAATGAAACGCATTAAGGCCGTCCCATACCGGCAAATGTGGTTGCACTGGGAAAAACTCGTTTCAGCGGCACCACGACCCGGTCAACAAACATATTCAAGTTGAGTTATTTATCAGGTTCAACTTAAAGTGAAAGTAACCAGTGTCATAATGCCATGCTATGCATCACTTAACATATGCATCACATATCGACGAAAATAACTAAGTCAACTACGCTCCCACGGGGCCATCATTAACTCATGATACTCCTCTGGTTAAGATCCAATCTCACTTAAACCAGAATCATTTCTAGCAATCTCATCATTTTCATCATGCAAGAATAATAGTTAAACTAATTATTAATCTCCATGGCCATATCATTTTATCATTACTCATAGCTAAGTTCTTGTTAGCTTATCAACAAGATTCATTTCAAACTTTCTGTAAATCAAGCATATTTAACATGACAGGCATTCAACAGAATATAATTATCATAACAATTATTTAAATGCATGAATAATCATAAGTTCAAGTAGGAAAAATCACAAATATTGAAGTGGCACTATGAAAATGTTGTTGTGGCTTGCCTTTGTGCTGATGAGGTTCACAAACCTCCTGGTGATTCTCAAGACAAGCTTGCTCTTCTGAAAATAAATAAAACCACAAAAAGAAAACATCAAGAAACCTTCTGAAAATTACCAGAAAATATAGACAGCAAGGAAAAATCCCATCTTTTGGGCGCTGCTAGATTTTTGGACAAAGAAGACAATGCAAAAAGAATCAATGCATTTGGACTTATAGAATAAAATTGTGGCTGTTTGAAGTTTCCTGGATTTAAATGAATTTGAAACAAAAATGAAACAGACTTGGGGGGGTGACGTCGAAGACGTAAACGCCCAGGGCGCCACCACTCGTACTGCTTTGCACACGTACTGAGTGGCTGACTAGCAGGCCCCGCTAGTCAGGTCCGAAGGAGGGGGAGAAGGAAACAGAGGGAGGCGGAGCTTCGCTGGAGCACACGCCGGCGGCGAGGGGTCTTGGGGTCAAACGAGAGGGGGTGATCGAAGGAGAAGAAGATGGCGCACCTGCCCGTACCTGTAGCGTGGCTAGAGGTGACCAAATGGCGTTGGAAACGACCTCTCCAGCGGAGGCACAGGGAAGCGGTCGCCGGAGACAAAGACGACGGCGGCTTGGGGCAGCTCCAGGGGCTCCAACAGGGCGGAACGGTCTCATCAAAGAGTGGCGGAGGCACTGGCAGGGTCGCCCTGGCCTGGGAGGGGTTGGAGCTGCGGGGACGGTCCGAAGGGGATCGTCGGTGAGCTTGGGCTCAGGGACGGCAGCCCGCGGCCTGCATGGCCGGGCTGCGGTTCTACTCGCTTGTGGGGGTGTAGGAGTAGCTGCGGGTGCTCAAAGAGGCTGGGGGTGGCGGCATTTATAGGCGGGCGGCGAGAGGGGTTCGGGCTCCGCCGGAGGACACCTGTCCATGACGCCCGGCGACGAACGACGCCAATGAGAGAGGGAAGAGGACGGAGATCACACGGAAACTATTGGCGGGCGCGGACGAGCACATGGGCGAGGGGGAAGACAACGAGCACAGTGCGCCGTGCATTGTGTCGTTGGCCAGACCGTTCCCGTGCCCGCTGCAGTGAGCTCCGGCGTCAGCGAGTGCCAGGAGGGAGTTAAGGGAGTGGAGACAAGGATGGTGGCGAGGTTCGGCATGCTCGGGCAGGCTGGGCAGCGATCACGCGCTCAACAGAGCGCTAGGCGGCACGCAGAGCGCGTGTTTTGCATGCCAGCACACCCAGACGAATGCGGTCACCGCGTGAACTATGACATCAGGGCACCCTAAGTGCTAACTTGATTTCTGGCGTGTAGTCCTTGGTAGTTTGGAGTGTTACCATTGTTGGGCTTGGATCCAGGTGCAGTAGAAATGGATTTGTACTGCAAGCAAGCTTCTAGACAGTAACTTTAGAGGTTTACTGTGGTCAAAACACTGGGAGTTTGGGGCTGAGTTTTGGAGGCTTGCTTACACTTACTACGGTAAATAGGCACAAGAAAAACTAGCTACAATGGAGCTAGTAAATGGTAGTTGCTGTAGAAACTACCATTTCTGTCTAGAAATGAAATTATTTTCTATAGCCAAAATATTCCAAAGAGTGATTGGAATATTTTTGCTTAGAAAGGTTCCCTAGGGTTCAAAGAATAATTGGGATTTTTCTCAGGATTTTTGGGGCAAGAAAAATTAGGGTTGCTTTGGAACACAAAGGGCTAACTAGGGTTTTGGAGGGCAAAATGAATATTTTCATTTAAGAAAAATATTCCGAGCAATATTTTGAGTTGATCCAGGAGTGAAATGATGGTTTGAGGAGGAGAAGAAGCACTTGGGTGAAAGTCAAGGGGTACCCAAGTGGCTAAGTCCAAATGAAATGATTCAAAAACTCCAAACTCAAAACCAGGCAAAGAAAAGAGGGTAATAACCAGGCTGTCAAAGAAGCAGGGACTACGGATTAAACGAAGGTTGGCTAAGGACGAGGTGACGATGCGCATGGGAAATGGTTCCAAGGTTGATGTGATCGTCGTCGGCACGCTACCTCTACATCTACCTTCAGGATTAGTTTTAGACCTGAATAATTGTTATTTGGTGCGAGCGTTGAGCATGAACGTTATATTTGGATCTTGTTTAGTGCGAGCCGGTTATTCATTGAAATCAGAGAATAATGGTTGTTTTATTTATATGAGTAATATCTTTTATGGTCACACACCCTTGAAGAGTGGTCTATTTCTGTTGAATCTTGATCGTGATAATACACATATTCATAATATTGATGCCAAAAGATGCAAAGTTGATAATGATAGTGTAACTTATTTGTGGCACTGTCGTTTGGGTCATATCGGTGTAAAGCGCATTAAGAAACTCCATAAAGATGGACTTTTGGAATCACTTGATTATGAATCATTTGATACTTGCGAACTGTGCCTTATGGGCAACATGACTAAGACTCCGCTCTCTGGAACAATGGAACGAGCTACTGACTTATTGGAAATAATACATACCGATGTGTGCAGTCCAATAAGTGTTGATGCTCGCGGAGGGTATCATTATTTTCTGACCTTCACAGATGATTTGAGCAGATATGGGTATATCTACTTAATGAAACACAAGTCTGAAACATTTGAAAAGTTCAAAGAATTTCAGAGTGAAGTGGAGAATCATCGTAACACGAAAATAAAGTTTCTACGATCTGATCGTGGAGGAGAATATTTGAGTTACGAGTTTGGCCTTCATTGAAAACAATGTGGAATAGATTCACATCTCATGCCACCTGGAACACCACAGCGTAATGGTGTGTCCGAACGTCGTAACCACACTTTATTGGATATGGTGCGATCTATGATGTCTCTTACCGATTTACCACTATCGTTTTGGGGTTATGCATTAGAGACAGCTGCATTCACTTTAAATAGGGCACCATCAAAGTCCGTTGAGACGACATCGTATGAACTGTGGTTTGATAGCAAACCTAAGATGTCGTTTATTAAAGTTTGGGGATGCGATGCTTATGTCAAAAGGCTTCAGCCCGATAAGCTCGAACCCAAATCGGAGAAATGTGTCTTCATAGGATACCCTAAAGAAAAAATTGGGTACACCTTCTACCAAAAGTCTGAAGGCAAGATTTTTGTTGCTAAGAACAGAACCGTTCTAGAGAAAGAAGTGAGCGGGAGGAAAGTAGAACTTGATGAGGTAATTGTACCTGCTTTCAATTTGGAAGGTAGAGAAATCTGTTCCCGTGATGCCTACACCAATTAGAGAGGAAGTTAATGATAAAGATCATGAAACTACAGATCAAGTTATTACAGAACCTCATAGGTTTGGCAAAGCACAATCCGCACCAGAGTGGTACGACAATCCTGTTCTGGAAGTCATGTTACTTGACCATGATGAACCTACGAACTATGAAGAAGCTATGATGAGCCCAGATTCCAATAAATGGCTTGAAGCCATGAAATCTGAGATATGATCCATGTATGAGAACAAAGTGTGGACTTTGGTGGATCTGCCCGATGATCGGTGACCCATAGAGAATAAATGGATATTCAAGAAGAAGACTGATGCCGACGGTAATGTTACTGTCTATAAATCTCGACTTGTTGCAAAGGGTTTTCGACAAGTTCAAGGAGTTGACTACGATGAGACGTTCTCACCCATAGCGATGCTTAAGTCTGTCTGAATCATGCTAGCAATTGCCGCATTTATGAAATCTGGCAAATGGATGTCAAAACTGCATTCCTTAATGGATTTCTTAAATAAGAGTTGTATATGATGCAACCATAAGGTTTTGTCGATCCTAAAGGTGCTAACAAAGTGTGCAAGCTCCAGCAATCCATTTATGGACTGGTGCAAGCATCTCAGAGTTGGAATATACGCTTTGATGAGGTGATCAAAGCATATGGTTTTATACAGACTTTTGGAGAAGCCTGTATTTACAAGAAAGTGATTGCTCTATAACATTTCTAATATTATATGTGGATGACATATTTTTGATTGGAAATGATGTAGAATTTCTGGATAGCATAAAAGGATACTTGAATAAGAGTTTTTCAATGAAATACCTCGGTGAAGCTGCTTATATATTGGGCATCAAGATCTATAGAGATAGATCAATACGCTTGATAGGACTTTCACAAAGCACATACCTTGATAAAGTTTTGAAGAAGTTCAAAATGGATCAGTCAAAGCAAGGGTTCTTGCCTGTGTTACAAGGTGTGAAGTTGAGTCAGACTCAATGCCCGACCACTGCAGAAGATAGAGAGAAAATGAAAGTAATTCCCTATGCTTCAGCCATAGGTTCTATCATGTATGCTATGTTGTGTACCAGACCTGATGTGTGCCTTGCTATAAGTTTAGCAGGGAGGTACCAAAGTAATCCAGGAGTGGATCACTGGACAGCGGTGAAGAACATCCTTAAGTACCTAAAAAGGACTAGGGATATGTTTCTCGTTTATGGAGGTGACAAAGAGCTTGTCGTAAATGGTTACGTCTAGCTTTGACACTGATCCGGATGACTCTAAGTCACAATCCAGATACGTATTTTTATTGAATGGTGGAGCTATCAGTTGGTGCAGTTCCAAGCAGAGCGTCATGGCGGGATCTACGTGTGAAGCCGAGTACATAGCTGCTTCAGAAGCAACAAATGAAGGAGTCTGGATGAAGGAGTTCATATCCGATCTAGGTGTAATACCTAGTGCAATGGGTCCAATGAATATCTTTTGTGACAATACTGGAGCAATGGCCTTGGCGAAGGAATATTCAGAAAAAACACACATCAAGAGATGCTTCAACTCCATCCGAGATTTGGTCAAGGAGGGAGACAGAGATTTGCAAAGTACATACGGATCTAAATGTTGCAGACCCGTTGACTAAGCCTCTTCCACGAGCAAAACATGATCAGCATCAAGACTCCATGGGTGTTAGATTCATTACAATGTAATCTAGATTATTGACTCTAGTGCAAGTGGGAGACTGAAGGAAATATGCCCTAGAGGCAATAATAAATCTGCTATTTTATATTTCCTTATTCATGATAAATGTTTATTATTCATGCTAGAATTGTATTAACCAAAAACTTGATACATGTGTGAATACATAGACAAAACAATGTGTCCCTAGTATACCTCTACTAGACTAGCTCATTGATCAAAGATGGTTAAGTTTCCTAACCATGGACATGAGTTGTCATTTGATAATGGGATCACATCATTAGTGGAATGATGTGATGGACAAGACCCATCCGTTAGCTTAGCATAATGATCGTTCAGTTTTATTGCTACTGCTTTCTTCGTGTCAAATATATATTCCTCCGACTATGAGATTATGCAATTCCCAGACACCGGAGGAATGCCTTGTGTGCTATCGAACGTCACAACGTAACTGGGTGATTATAAATATGCTCTATAGGTATCGTCGAAGGTGTTTGTTGGGTTGGCATAGATCGAGATTAGGATTTGTCACTCCGAGTAACCAGAGAGGTATCTCTGGGCCCTCTCGGTAATGCACATCGTATGAAGCCTTGCAAGCAATGTGACTAATGAGTTGGTCACGGGATAATGCACTACGGAACGTGTAAAGAGACTTGCCGCTAACGAGATTTAACTAGGTATGAAGATACCAACAATCGAATCTCGGGCAAGTAACATACCGATGACAGAGGGAATAACTATATTGACATTGCGGTTCGACCGATAAAGATCTTCCTAGAATATGTGGGAACCAATATGAGCATCCAGGTTCCGCTATTGGTTATTGACTAGAGAGGTGTCTCGGTCATGTCTACATAGTTCTCGAACCCGTAGGGTCCGCACGCTTAATGTTCAATGCCATTTGGTATTATATGAGTTATGTGCTTTGGTGATCGAAGGTTGTTCGGAGTCCCTGATGAGATCACAGACATGGCAAGGAGTCTCGAAATGGTCGAGAGCTAAAGATTGATATATTGGAAGGTCACATTCAGACACCGAAATGGTTTCGGGAAGTTTCAGATGATTTTCAGAGTACCGAGAGGTTACCGGAACCCCCAGGGGAAGTAATGGGCCAACATGGGCCACAGGAGAGAGAGGGGACATCCCACAAGGGGTGGTGGCGCCCCCCATGGGAGTCCAAATTGGACTAGGGGAGGGGGCGGCGCCCCCCTTTCCCTCTCCTACTCCTACTCCCTTTCCCCCTTTCCTACTCCAAAAAAGGAAAGGGGAATCCTACTAGGACTAGGAGTCCTAGTAGGACTCCCCCATGGTGCGGCCCCTCTAGACCGGCCGCCTCCTCCCCTCCTCCTTTGTATACGGGGGTGGGGGGCACCCCAAAGCCACAACAGTTATTCTCTTAGCCGTGTGCGGTGCCCCATCCACCGTTTAGTCCTTCGATATTATCATCATAGGCGAAGCCCTGCGCGGATCATATCACCAACACCGTCATCACGCTGTCGTGCTGACGGAACTCATCGACTCCATCGACACTCTGCTGGATGAAGATGTTGGGGAACATAGTAATTTCAAAAAAATTCCTACGCACACGCAAGATCATGGTGATGGCATAGCAACGAGAAGGGAGAGTGTTGTCCACGTACCCTCGTAGACCGTAAGCGGAAGCGTTATGACAACGCGGTTGATGTAGTCGTACGTCTTCACGATCCGATCGACCGATCCAAGTACCGAACGTACGGCACCTCCGAGTTCAGCACACGTTCAGCTCGATGACGATCCCCGGGCTCCGATCCAGCAAAGCGTCGGGGATGAGTTCCGTCAGCACGATGGCGTGGTGATGATGATGATGTTCTACCGGCGCAGGGCTTCGCCTAAACTCCGCGACGATATGACCGAGGTGGAATATGGTGGAGGGGGGCACCGCACACGGCTAAGGAACGATCCGTAGATCAACTTGTGTTGTTGTGAGGTGCCCCCTGCCCCCGTATATAAAGCAGGGAGGGGGGAGGTGCGGCCGGCCAGGAGGGGCGCGCCAGGAGGAGTCCTCCTCCCACCGGGAGTAGGACTCCCCCCCTTCCTTGTTGGAGTAGGAGAGAAGGAAAGAGGGGGAGAGGAGGAAGGAAAAGGGGGCTGCACCCCTTGTCCAATTCGGACCAGAGGGGGTCTGCGCACCTCCTTCCTTTCGGCCTCTCTTCTCTATTCCCGTATGGCCCAATAAGGCCCATATACTCCCCGGCGAATTCCCGTAACTCTCCGGTACTCCGAAAAATACCCGAATCACTCGGAACCTTTCCGAACTCCGAATATAGTCGTCCAATATATCGATCTTTACGTCTCGACCATTTCGAGACTCCTCATCATGTCCCCGATCTCATCTGGGACATCGAACTCCTTCGGTACATCAAAACTCATAAACTCATAATATAACTATCATCGAAACCTTAAGCGTGCGGACCCTACGGGTTTGAGAACTATGTAGACATGACCTAGAACTATTCTCGGTCAATAACCAATAGCGGAACCTAGATGCCCATATTGGCTCCTACATATTCTACGAAGATCTTTATCGGTCAAACCGCATAACAACATACGTTGTTCCCTTTGTCATCGGTATGTTACTTGCCCGAGATTCGATCGTCGGTATCTTAATACCTAGTTCAATCTCGTTACCGGCAAGTCTCTTTACTCGTTACGTAATGCATCATTCCGTAACTAACTTATTAGCTACATTGCTTGCAAGGCTTATAGTGATGTGCATTACCGAGAGGGCCCAGAGATACCTCTCCGACAATCGGAGTGACAAAACCTAATCTCGAAATACGCCAACCCAACATGTACCTTTGGAGACACCTGTAGTACTCCTTTATAATCACCCAGTTACGTTGTGACGTTTGGTAGCACCCAAAGTGTTCCTCCGGTAAACGGGAGTTGCATAATCTCATAGTTACAGGAACATGTATAAGTCATGAAGAAAGCAATAGCAACATACTAAACGATCAAGTGCTAGGCTAACGGAATGGGTCATGTCAATCACATCATTCTCCTAATGATGTGATCCCGTTAATCAAATGACAACTCTTTTGTCTATGGTTAGGAAACATAACCATCTTTGATAAACGAGCTAGTCAAGTAGAGGCATACTAGTGACACTATGTTTGTCTATGTATTCACACATGTATTATGTTTCCGGTTAATACAATTCTAGCATGAATAATAAACATTTATCATGATATAAGGAAATAAATAATAACTTTATTATTGCCTCTAGGGCATATTTCCTTCAATCTCCCACTTGCACTAGAGTCAATAATCTAGTTCACATCGCCATGTGATTTAACACCAATATTCACATCTGTATGTGATTAATACCCATAGTACACATCGTCATGTGATCAACACCCAAAGGGTTTACTAGAGTCAATAATCTAGTTCACATCGCTATGTGATTAACACCCAAAGAGTACTAAGGTATGATCATGTTTTGCTCGTGAGAGAAGTTTAGTCAACGGGTCTGTCATATTACAGAGTTGTATGTATTTTGCAAATATTCTATGTCTACAATGCTTTGCATGGAGCTACTCTAGCTAATTGCTCCCACTTTCAATATGTATCCAGATTGAGACTTAGAGTCATCTTGATCGGTGTAAAAGCTTGCATCGATGTAACTCTTTACGACGAACTCTTTTATCACCTCCATAATCGAGAAACATATCCTTATTCTACTAAGGATAATTTTGACCAATGTCCAGTGATCTATTCCTAGATCACTATTATACTCCCTTGCCAAACCAGGGCAGAGTCTACAATAGGTCTGGTCCATAGCATGGCATACTTTTATAGAACCTATGACTGATGCATAGGGAATGACTTTCATTCTCTTTCTATTTTCTGCCGTGGTCGGGTCTTGAGTCTTACTCAATTTCACACCTTTGCAACACAAGCAAGAACTCTTTCTTTGACTGTTCCATTTTGAACTATTTCAAAAACTTGTCAAGGTATGTACTCATTGAAAATCTTATCAAGCGTCTTGATCTATCTCAATAGATCTTGATGCTTAATATGTAAGCAGCTTCATTGAGGTCTTTCTTTAAAAACCTTTTATTCAAGTATCCTTTTATGCTATCCAGAAATTCTATATCATTTCCAATCAACAATATGTCTTGCACATATAATACCAGAAATGCTACAGAGCTCCCACTCACTTTCTTGTAAATACAGGCATTTCCAAAAGTCTGTATAAAACCATATGCTTTGATAAACTCATCAAAGCGTATATTCCAACTCCGAGATGCTTGCACCAGTCCATTGATGGATCGTTCGAGCTTGCACATTTTGTTAGCACCCTTAGGATTTACAAAACCTTCTTGTTGTATCATATACAACATTTCTTTAAGAAATATCCATTTAAGGAATGCAGTTTTGTCATCCATTTGCCAGATTTCAAAAATGTGGCAATTGCTAACCTGATTCTGACAGACTTAAGCATCGTTACGAGTTGAGAAAATCTCATTGTAGTCAACACCTTGAACTTGTCGAAAACCTTTTTGTGACAAGTCGAGCTTTGTAGATAGTAATACTACTATCAGTGTTCGTCTTCCTCTTGAAGATCCATTTATTTAACATGGCTTGCTGATCATCGAGCAAGTCAATCAAAGTCCATACTTTGTTCTCATACATGGATCCTATCTCAGATTTCATGGCCTCAAGCCATTTCGCGGAATCTGGGCTCATCATCGCTTCCTCATATTTCGTAGGTTCATCATGGTCTAGTAACATGACTTCTAGAACGGGATTACCGTACCACTTTGGTGCTGATCTTATTCTAGAAGACCTACGAGGTTCGGTAGTAACTTGATCTGAAGCTTCATGATCATCATCATTAACTTCCTCACTAATCGGTGTAGGCATCACTGGAACTGATTTTTGTGATGAACTACTTTCCAATTTGGGAGAAGGTACAATTACCTTATCAAGTTCTACTTTCCTCCCACTCACTTCTTTCGAGAGAAACTCCTTCTCTAGAAAGGATCCATCTTAGCAATGAATAACTTGCCTTTGGATCTGTGATAGAAGGAGTACCCAATAGTTACTTTTGGGTATTCTGTGAAGACACACTTCTCCGATTTGGGTTCGAGCTTATTAGGTTGAAACTTTTTCACATAAGCATCGCAGCCCCAAACTTTAAGAAACGACAACTTTGGTTTCTTGCTTAAACCATAGTTCATAAGGCGTCGTCTCAACGGATGTTGATGTTGCCCTATTTAAAGTGAATGCAGCTGTCTGTAATGCATAACCCCAAAACGATAGTGGTAAACCGATAAGAGACATCATAGATCGCACCATATCTAGTAAAGTACGATTACGACGTTCGGACACACCATTACATTGTGGTGTTCCAGATGGCGTGAGTTGCGAAACTATTTCACATTGTTTCAAATGAAGACCAAACTCATAACTCAAATATTCGTCTCCACGATCAGATCGTAGAAACTTTATTTTTCTTGTTACGATGATTTTGCCACTTCACTCTAAAATTCTTTGAACTTTTCAACTATTTCAGACTTATGCTTCATCAAGTAGATATACCCATATCTGCTCAAATCATTTGTGAAGGTTAGAAAATAACGATACTTGCCACGAGCCTTAACACTCATCGGATCGCATACATCGGTATGTATTATTTCCAATAAGTCAGTAGCTCGTTCCATTGTTCCGGAGAACGGAGTTTTAGTCATCTTGCCCAAAACGCACGGTTCGCAAGCATCAAATGATTCATAACCAAGAGATTCCAAAAATCCATCTTTATGGAGTTTCTTCATGCGCTTTACACCGATATGACCCAAACGGCAGTGCCACAAATAAGTTGCACTATCATTATCAACTTTGCATCTTTTGGCATCAATATCATGATTATGTGTATCACTACGGTCGAGATCCAACAAACTATTTTCATTGGGTGTATGACCATCGAAGGCTTTATTCATGTAAACAGAACAACAATTATTCTTTGACCTTAAATGAATAATCGTATCGCAATAAACATGATCAAATCATATTCATGCTCAACACAAACGCCAAATAACATTTATTTAGGTTTAACACTAATCCCGAAAGTATAGGGAGTGTGCGATGATGATCATATCAATCTTGGAACCACTTCCAACACACATCGTCACTTCACCCTCAACTAGTCTCTGTTTATTCTGTAACTCCTGTTTCGAGTTACTAATATTTAGCAACCGAACAAGTATCAAATACTCAGGGGCTACTATAAACACTAGTAAGGTACACATCAATAACATGTATATCCAATATACCTTTGTTCACTTTTGCCATCCTTCTTATCCGCCAAATACTTGGGGTAGTTCCACTTCCCGTGACAAGTCCCTTTGCAGTAGAATCACTTAGTCTTAGGCTTAGGTCCAGACTTGGGCTTCTTCACTTGAGCAGCAACTTGCTTGCTGTTCTTCTTGAAGTTCCCCTTCTTCCCTTTGCCCTTTTTCTTGAAACTAGTGATCTTGTCCACCATCAACACTTTGATGTTTTTCTTTGATTTCTACCTTCGCCGTTTGTTGCATCGCGAAGAGCTTGGGAATTGTTTTCATCATCCCTTGCATATTATAGTTCATCACGAAGTTCTACTAACTTGGTGGTGGTGACTAGAGAATTCTGTCAATCACTATCTTATCTGGAAGATTAACTCCCACTTGATTCAAGCGATTGTAGTACCCAGACAATCTGAGCACATGCTCACTAGTTGAGCGATAATCCTCCATCTTTTAGCTATAGAACTTGTTGGAGACTTCATATCTCTCAACTCGGGTATTTTCTTGAAATATTAACTTCAACTCCTGAAACATCTCATATGGTCCATGACGTTCAAAACGTCTTTGAAGTCCCGATTCTAGGCCGTTAAGCATGGTGCACTAAACTATCAAGTAGTCATCATATTGAGCTAGCCAAACGTTCATAACGTCTGCATCTGCTCCTGCAATAGGTCTGTCACCTAGCGATGCATTAAGGACATAATTCTTTTGTGCAGCAATGAGGATAAACCTCAGATCACGGATCCAATCCGCATCATTGCTACTAACATTTTTCAACACAATTTTCTCTAGGAACATATCAAAATAAACATATGAAAGCAACAACGCAAGCTATTGATCTACAACACAATTTGCAAAATACTACCAGGACTAAGTTCATGATAAATTTAAGTTCAATTAATCATATTACTTAAGAACTCCCACTTAGATAGACATCCCTCTAATCCTCTAAGTGATTACGTGATCCATATCAACTAAACCATGTCCGATCATCACGTGAGATGGAGTAGTTTCAATGGTGAACATCACTATGTTGATCATATCTACTATATGATTCACGTTCGACCTTTCGGTCTCCGTGTTCCGAGGCCATATCTGTATATGCTAGGCTCGTAAAGTTTAACCTGAGTATTCCGTGTGTGCAACTGTTTTGCACCCGTTGTATTTGAACGTAGAGCCTATCACACCCGATCATCACCTGGTGTCTCAGCACGAAGAACTTTCGCAACGGTGCATACTCAGGGAGAACACTTCTTGATAATTAGTGAGAGATCATCTTAAAATGCTACCATCAATTAAAGCAAGATAAGATGCATAAAGGATAAACATCACATGCAATCAATATAAGTGATATGATATGGCCATCATCATCTTGTGCTTGTGATCTCCATCTTCGAAGCACCGTCGTGATCACCATCGTCACCGGCACGACACCTTGATCTCCATCGCAGCATCGTTGTCGTTACGCCATCTATTGCTTCTACGACTATCACTACCGCTTAGAGATAAAGTAAAGCAATTACAGGGCGTTTGCATTTCATACAATAAAGCAACAACCATATGGCTCCTGCCAGTTGCCGATAACTTCGGTTACAAAACATGATCATCTCATACAATATAATATAGCATCACGTCTTGACCATATCACATCACAACATGCCCTGCAAAAACAAGTTAGACGCCCTCTACTTTGTTGTTGCAAATTTTACGTGGCTGCTACGGGCTTTAGCAAGAACCGTTCTTACCTACGCATAAAAACCACAACGATAGTTCGTCAAGTTGGTGCTGTTTTAACCTTCACAAGGACCGGGCGTAGCCACACTCGATTCAGCTAAAGTGAGAGAGACAGACACCCGCCAGCCACCTTTAAGTACGGGTGCTCGTAACGGTAAAACCAGTCTCGCGTAAGCGTACGCGTAATGTCGGTCCGGGCCGCTTCATCTCACAATACCGCCGAACCAAAGTATGACATGCTGGTAAGCAGTATGACTTGTATCGCCCACAACTCACTTGTGTTCTACTCGTGCATATAACATGAACGCATAAAACCAGGCTCGGATGCCACTGTTGGGGAACGTAGTAATTTCAAAAAAATTCCTAGGCACACGCAAGATCATCGTGATGGCATAGCAACGAGAAGGGAGAGTGTTGTCCACGTACCCTCGTAGACCGTAAGCGGAAGCGTTATGACAACGCGGTTGATGTAGTCGTACGTCTTCACGATCCGACCGATCCAAGTACCGAACGTACGGCACCTCCGAGTTCAGCACACCTTCAGCTCGATGACGATCCCCGGGCTCCGATCCAGCAAAGCGTCAGGGATGAGTTCCGTCAGGACGACAGCGTGGTGACGATGATGATGTTCTACCGGCGCAGGGCTTCGCCTAAACTCCGCGACGATATGACCGAGGTGGAATATGGTGGAGGGGGGCACCGCACACGGCTAAGGAACGATCCGTAGATCAACTTGTGTTGTTGTGAGGTGCCCCCCTGCCCCCGTATATAAAGGAGGGAGGGGGGAGGTGCAGCCGGCCAGGAGGGGCGCGCCAGGAGGAGTCCTCCTCCCACCGGGAGTAGGACTCCCCCCTTCCTTGTTGGAGTAGGAGAGAAGGAAAGAGGGGGAGAGGAGGAAGGAAAAGGGGGCTGCACCCCTTGTCCAGTTCGGACCAGAGGGGGGCTGCGCACCTCCTTCCTTTCGGCCTCTCTCCTCTATTCCCGTATGGCCCAATAAGGCCCATATACTCCCCGGCGAATTCCCGTAACTCTACGGTACTCCGAAAAATACCCGAATCACTCGGAACCCTTTCCGAACTCCGAATATAGTCGTCCAATATATCAATCTTTACGTCTCGACCATTTTGAGACTCCTCGTCATGTCCCCGATCTCATCTGGGACACCGAACTCCTTCGGTACATCAAAACTCATAAACTCATAATATAACTATCATCAAAACCTTAAGCGTGCGGACCCTACGGGTTCGAGAACTATGTAGACATGACCTAGAACTATTCTCGGTCAATAACCAATAGCGGAACCTGGATGCCCATATTGGCTCCTACATATTCTACGAAGATCTTTATCGGTCAAACCGCATAACAACATATGTTCTTCCCTTTGTCATCGGTATGTTACTTGCCCGAGATTCGATCGTCGGTATCTTAATACCTAGTTCAATCTCGTTACTGGCAAGTCTCTTTACTCGTTACGTAATGCATCATTCCGTAACTAACTTATTAGCTACATTGCTTGCAAGGCTTATAGTGATGTGCATTACCGAGAGGGCCCAGAGATACCTCTCCGACAATTGGAGTGACAAAACCTAATCTCGAAATACGCCAACCCAACATGTACCTTTGGAGACACCTGTAGTACTCCTTTATAATCACCCAGTTACGTTGTGACGTTTGGTAGCACCCAAAGTGTTCCTCCGGTAAACGGGAGTTGCATAATCTCATAGTTACAGGAACATGTATAAGTCATGAAGAAAGCAATAGCAACATACTAAATGATCAAGTGCTAGGCTAACGGAATGGGTCATGTCAATCACATCATTCTCCTAATGATGTGATCACGTTAATCAAATGACAACTCTTTTGTCTATGGTTAGGAAACATAACCATCTTTGATAAACGAGCTAGTCAAGTAGAGGCATACTAGTGACATTATGTTTGTCTATGTATTCACACATGTATTATGTTTCTGGTTAATACAATTCTAGCATGAATAATAAACATTTATCATGATATAAGGAAATAAATAATAACTTTATTATTGCCTCTAGGGCATATTTCCTTCAGAAGAGTTCGAAGGTTGTCATCGAGCTGAACGTGTGCAGAACTCAGAGGTGCCATACGTTCGGTACTTGATCAGTTGATTTGAGAGAACACGTTCAACTACATCAACCGCTTTAAGTTAATGCTTCCGTTTTCGGTCTACGAGGGTACGTGGACACACTCTCCCCCTCTTATTGCTATGCTTCTCCTAGATAGATCTTGCATGAGCGTAGGAATTTTTTTGAAATTGCATGCTATGTTTCCCAACACACGGTTCTTCCATTTCTCTTCATCCTTCAATACATCATAGCAATCGGGCAACAGAAATGCTCTCACTTTATTAACCTTGCCTTTCTTGGTCTTCTTCTCTTCTCCTCGAAACAAGTTTTGTGCAATATTGAGCTACAAATAAAAGAACAAGTTACCACTCGAAACACAAAAGATGAAGCATGAACATGTAACACAAATAAATGGCACTTACCCTATCTCTATCATTAGTGCCACTTGGGTTTATCTTGTCAATTAACTGACGTCATTGCCGCCACCCACTTTTGACAATCTTTGTTGATCGTCGACCACCGGGGGCAAAGAGATCTATCGGTGCGCTCAATTCCACTCTTGTTGTGTGCATCAAAGTACTCCTTCATCCTAAACCAATATGTATCTCTAGTTTGGTCCGTCCCAACGGTGGCATCCGTAGACACATTCAACCATGTCTTACATAGCAAGATGTCTTCCTCCACGGTGTAGTTGCACGCCCTTCCTTTCGGTGCATCGACCATACCCTCACCCCCTCATCCAATTCATATTCATGATCATCTTGATGCACTTCATTGGTTTGACATCAATGGGAATTGTCTTTTTAAGAAAAGGAGGATGACCCCCGGACTTTGCATCTGGGAGATGCATGCAGCCATTTTATTGATTATTCTCGAGGACCTTACAAAGTAGTACAACAATATGCCCGAATCCGCCATCTTGGCAACATATGCCGCTACTCCTATCCATATGATGAAGGGGTGCAAGCTGGGCCAAGTGCCCAAACCTCTCACCTAAGCCTAACATATAAAGCCGGAGGCCCCAACCGAGCCACATACCGGGTCCGGGGCACAATCCGGTCCGACGCACTCACATGTGTCGTCGCCGCCATCTCCCACTGGTCCACCTTCAGAGAAGATTGAGGTGCCAACCTTGGCAGGTTCCTCCGCCATCAACGCCAAACGACGACCACCACCTACGCTAGTCCATCTCCAAGCAGAAGGAGCGCTACCACTGGACGAAGACCTGCGGTAGAATGGATGAAACGCCGCACACATTGCCGCCGCCAAACACCTCACACGCACCGCAAAGCGCCCACCATGCTTCCGGGAACCCCGGGCGACGCCTTCAAGAAGGAGCACGACGAGGGTACGACGCTGTCGCCCACAAGGGGAACTAGAGCTTTTGCCCAAAGGAAGAGCACAGTAAAAGACGAGAGAGGACCTCGACAAGGCCTCCAAGAAGGGGACAGACGCCCAGCAAAGGCGCCACTATTGTCAGTGGCCTCCGCCGACGGCCAAGGGTTTCCCTCGGTCCCGCCCCATCCCATCCACCCGGGCAAAGACCTGGCCAGGGGAGCGCACGCCGCCGAAGAAGGCGTTGGACTTCATCAAAGCAGGCACGCCGGGTGATGGGGCACCCCGACCCACTGTAGTAGACGTCCACCGAGACCTCGCCGCCCGCACGGCCGAAGTCGCGGACCACCAGCACCCACGACTGTCGCCCGTCGAAAAGGCAACGCCATCCACACCGCCCGAGGCCGCCGCCCCGGCATCCACCCACCGCACACATCCCGTCGAAACATGGAGAAAGACCCACACCGCCGCCACTAGGGAGCACCACACCATGAAAACCCAAGCCGCGTAGGACGAGGCAAGGCCACGTCGGCCAGATCCGGGCGGATCCGGCGAACCCCGACCCACCAGCCGCCAAATCGGAGGAGTTGGCTCCGACCCAGGACCGAGGCGACTGGATCTGACGGGCGGAGCCGTCCCAGGCGACTCGACCCAGGGTAGGCGCGGGGCGACAATGCCGGCGGCTACGGCCGCCGCAGAGGGCCGGCCTCGGCTACCACCAGGGGATGGGAATTGTTGGAGCCAACACCCATAGTTGACGTATATGTGTGATTCACTGAAAGTACAAAGTATGATAAAAGAAAACTAATCAAGCCATATGTATACATTTATCTAACAACAACAAAAAAGGAAAAAAAATCATACCTTGTGGGCATTTCATCAAACACCATGTGCGCATCGCTCGCTGGCGCAACAAATTGCGAGCTATCAGGTGCTTCGGGCGGTGGAGGCGCGGCCGGAGGCGCTGCTGGATTCTTCTTCACACATCTAGAAGCGTCGTCCACTTTCCTCTTCTTTTGGGTCGCCGTCGCCATCACCGCCATCAGTTGTGCACGGGCGGAGCTCCGTGGCTTCGTGGCGGGCGGCGACGCGACACCATCCTGCAAGTTCGTCCGGGGCGCCATGAAAAGGCCGCACACGAGACCGACGCTTGGAGTCGGTGTGTCGGGGATATAACCCGCGGTATAAACCGCCAGATGTATGACCCGGCTAGAGTTTGGCGGTTCACTGGCGACCCACCTGGACCTGGCGGTTTACGATTCATTGGTAATCCAGCAAGCGGGGTCAGAGGAGCGACAAGACCTGGTGGCCCAACGGGCGGTTTATGGAAGGCCGGATCACACTATGGTGGGCCGGTTTATGAGGAAAGCACAAGGACTATTCTCCTACAAAGGAAACAAGACTAGGACTCCACTTGTAATAGAGTAATCCTAATCCAACTAGGACTAGTCATGTAAACCGCCCCTTCAACATATATAAGGAGGGGCAGGGCTCCCCAAAGAGGGACAAGAAATAAGAAACAATCTCTAGGGCTAGACACAACTAGAGGAGAGCCGGTTTACGGCGACTCCCTCGCGATGATAATGAGACCTGGCCACAAACAGCATGTAGGGCTATTACCGGATGATGTTTCCCGGGGCACGAAGCTGTCTAAATCCTTGTCTTGTGTGTTGATCCGCCCTGCGTCTCTCGTCCCACTCAACCCCTCTCAAGCTACCACATAGATGCGTTGGCCTCGCGACTAAGTCCTGACACTAAGGACATCTGCCGTGACAAAACCACGACAATTGGCGCCCACCGTGAGGCCTGCGCACGGTGATGTTGAGTTCTTGAAGGGAATTCTTTAGGGATCGAGGAGCTCGCAATTGATCAGATGAAAAAGAGCTGGCACGGAACAATCACGTGAGCCGCCGGACAAACCATGGGCAGAGCCGGTAAAATTGTCGTTGGGAAATCAGAATTATGGTTAACTTTTGGAGATGACAGATGTGAGACTCATCAGAGACGGAGAGATTTTTAGGGTTTATTGGCTGCTGCTACCGTCTCTGGCGACCCGTCGGGGCAGATCGTGTTCTCTACAGTCAAGACCGGATTGGAATCTGCCACAAATCATCACATTACAGTCGCGGGGCAGCCGTTGTCGCTGCTACTGCCAGATGAAGTCCAGAGGGGATATTACAAGGATCCATCGTTGTTTGCATCAAACCCAATAATTATGGTACTGCCAAAGCAAAGGTAACCGGCCGGTCAGATTTGAGCAGATAAGATTCGAACTCGGATAGCCGCGCGCAAGCCTTCAGGGTTAGCTACTGTGCCACATCACTTTTTACTGGTCGTGGGTTCGCTCCCCTGATCACAAGACCGCAGCTGTACGTCCACAAATTGCTACTGCCGGATCAAGTCCCAGTCGCCTGCAGCCGTACATTCACAAATTATCACTACATGCGAATAGAGGTAAAAGCACCCCCAAGTAGCCTAACTTGCATGGAATATGATGATTTAGTCCTAAACTTACAAAATGCAACTCCACCATACCCCAACTTGCACTAGATGTGATGATTTAGTCCCCGGCCTATCACAGCTTGACAAGTGGCAGCCAGGTGGCTTGACTGGTCTTCGTCCGCACTTTTGCAGGAAACACCCTGCTGTCTTCTCTAATTAGGCGAAGTATCCAGTGAAAATTGGTATTCAGTGCAAATCTGAAAATCATCATCGTGACTGTTGGATCAGTAGCTAATGGTACAGACTAGAGGTGGACTAATAACCAGCCACTTAAGATTATTTTGCACATAACCCCTTCTCTACGACCCCAGTCCTCGCTCTGTTCCGGCGGCGGCACGGCGCACTCCCCATGCGACGATGACTCAGTGCTGCAGCGACGGTGCTCTCCCCTCGGTCGACGACTCGATGGAGTGGTGCTCTTGCACGTGACGGCGGTGCTAGGGCGCTGCCTCCAAGCACCGGCTACTCGGCGGCCGCAATGCTAGCCACCACGCGACCCAGCCACGGCGGCCGTGGGGCTGCCTTCACGCGACGACGACTTAGCGACCGCGACGCTGCACCCGAACGGGACGGCGGCCGTGGTGCTGCCCTCACGCTACAGCGATTCTGTGGCTAGGTCGTTGCCCAACGCCATGAAGTCTTGGCCCGCAATGTTGATCTCCACACGCCGGCGATTCGCTGGCCGCAGTGCTGCCCCCGTGAATCGTCTACGGCGATTCAGCGACCTCGGTGCTGGACCGACGCGAGGGCGTGAGCGTGCAGGTGGAAGAAGCCGCTTCCTGACGTGCAGATTTTCTGTATCCGAGTGTATCTGAAATTCTGAATACTGCGATTTTGCTACTGTGTAGATTTTGCTCCAAAACTTAATGAGAGCAAGAAGCTTTTTCGTCATACAAACTTCGCCTTGCTCACTCTGTTCCAACGTTGGTGAGCAAACTGTACTGTCTATCGTTTTTTGTAGCAGATAAAAGCTCAACAATTTAGAATCATCGTTGAGCAAACTGTGCTACAATTTTGAGCCTTGCTCTGTAAATCTGAGCCAGAAGCACTGCACAGAATTATGTGTTCTACCTCTTCTCAAATTGTGTCTTGCTCGATGTACGGTTGCTCACATTGTTGAGAAAATTGCAGTGTATATTCAGAAGCATTGTTGATCATACAGTATTGCAGTTTTATCACTCTTCATAGAATAAAAAAGCTCATAATTTCAGAACCAAAGTACACTCATTTTTAGCTTCATTCCGAATGTATCGGAACACTACATTCAGCTATATATTCATGTTGAGTATAATGTTTATTAGAAAAGACGAGATAGACTAGGATTTGTTCTGTCTTGTCTTGTACTCCAAGTAAATCATTGTACTTCTATATATATGCCCATGAGGCTCAAGCAATACAACAACTATTCCACCAAATCCCCTTTCTCCCTCTTCTAACATGGTATCTATCGCAAGTCGATCCTAAACCCTAGCCGCCGCTGCTTCCGCACCTGCGCGCCGCCCCCGGGGCGGTCGGCCTCCATGACCGCCGCCGGCCGTGTTGGCCGGCTTCCCTAGAGAGTCTTTTTTCCCGATCCTTTGATCCGGATTCTCTCTCTCTCGCAAATCGCTTTGATCGGCGTCTACTTTTTGGTTTTCCGGTCTATGTGATCCGGTTTGCGTCGCCCACCGCCGCCGTCGACCCCATGCGCCTCTACTCCAACACCGGCGCGATTGGCCAGCTTCTTCACCGACTCGGCGGCCTCGCGCGTCGTCCGCGCGTCTGCCCGTCGGTCGCCCCGACGCGGCGGCCTCGTGCGTCGTCCATGCATCGGCCCGCCGGTCGCCCCGACCCGGTGGCCTCGCGTCATGCGGCGGCCCTTCACCGCCGCCGTTCGCGCGACGGCCCGCCCGTCGATCTACGTCGGCCGTCACCGCGCCCTGCTTCGACCGGGACTCCTGCATCACCCTGACCCGGCGGCCTCGCGCCATGCGGCGGCCAACCATAGCCGCCCTGCCGCCCGCCGCCGCCGGCTTCATCTCGGACTCCGCCGCCACCACGCCTCCACCGAGCTGCGACCCCGACCTCGCGCGCGATCGGCTTGATCACCCGCTCGCCGCCGCGATCCGCCTCATCTACGCCGCGCGACCGACCTGGCCCGTCAGTTACGCGCGCCTCCGCAGGTCCCGTGAAGATCGTCTTCGAGTTCAGCGCGCCCCTCCATCGATCGAGCAACGGGCTGCCGCTGTATCGCCCCGTCGGGCCGCAGCGCCGCCGCCCCGTGGTTCTTCTCCCGGCTGCACTGACCCGCGTCACCGCTGCGTCGCCCCTTCGGGCCGTAGTGCCGCGACCCGCGGTCTACCGCCGCCCCGAGGCCGTCCGCTCCAGGCCGTCCCGTCTCGAGGCCGTCCACGCGGTTGCACCACCCCGCGCTCCGCCGCTGCGCCGCCCCTTCGGGCTGTAACACCGCGGCCCGCGGTCCCTGCGACCGTCCCGAGGTCTTCCATCGTCGCCCCGACCTGCCCGCCGCCGCTGCGTCGCCCCTTCGGGTCGTAGCGCCGCGGCCCGCGGTCCACAGCCGTCCCCGCGCATCGATTTCCTGTGGCATGCGCCGCACCACCTCCTTTGGCGCGGGAACGCCACCGTCCGTGCCCGTCTTCGTCACGCTGTCAGGGTTCTTCGCCTACTTCGAGCATCGTCGCTGCGCTCATAACCTAACCGCCGCCGCCGCCGCTCTTCTTCGGCCGCTGCCGCCGCTACCCCCGTAGCCGACGTCGCCGCCCGTCCACCCCGTTCATCTTCATCCAGCACCAGCCCATCGCCAGCGTCGTTGTCATCTACCCCGACCGGTTCATCTACTCCGACAACCCCGGGCGACATTGTCCCCGAGCCGATTGGCGCCGCAACCGTCGTCGAGTCCTTCTCTGCTGGCCTCTCCGACTTCTTCGACATGGCGTACAACTTGTGCAGGTCCCAGTCTATGCATGCCCGGTGCTGGCAACACCGTCGCGTGCCTTCGTCCACGACGTGTCCCCTGGCCTGGCAAGCCTGGCGCGGCGCTTCGTCAACTTCGTCTTCGTCCGTCTACGCATGCCCGGTGCTAGCAACACCGGTGCGTGCCTTCGTCCACGATGTGTTCCCGGGCTTGGCAAACCCGCCGCGATGCGTCGTCAACAACATCATCTTCCTGGCGCACCCCTATTTCGACACCACTGCGCCCATGCTAACCCGGCGCCCCCTTGCACCCGCGGCTCCATGACGACTTCCTCGACACCGGCCACCCTGACTCGACATCGACCACGGCATTCTTCGCACGGCTACCTCGACCACGGCTCCACCACCCACGCTCTCGGCTACATCGACAAACGGCACAAAGGGCTACCGCCCGCTTGAGCAACCTCGTAGGTTTTCACTCTAGCCACAACTCCGTGATGCATCGACCGTTACGACTGTGGGGGGGTGTCCATTAGCTTGCCTTTGGATTCTTCTTCAGTCTCACCGTCTGCGTCGCTACCGTTGTGACTGCGGGGGATGTTGAGTATAATGTTTATTAGGAAAGACGAGATAGACTAGGATTTGTTCTGGCTTGTCTTGTACTCCAAGTAGATCATTGTACTCCTATATATATGCCCACGAGGCTCAAGCAATACAACAACTATTCCGCCAAATCCCCTCTCTCCCTCTTCTAACAATTCAGACTTTTCTGAATGCAGCTGCTGATCATGGCCACCAGCTCGCGCATCTCTGTGTATGGTGCCGTCCGGGATGGGGCTTGCTAGCTGTGGCATGGAGCAGGTAGGCTCTGGTGTGGCCGACGCGGGCCTCGTTGCCTGCGCAGCCCCGCTCCACAACGACATGGCCGTCGTCGCCCGTGAGGCTGTCTGGGCCGACGCCGCAGGCACCGTCACTTTCCCCATGGGTGGCATGCCGACATCCCTGGCCTCGGCTCCTCGGGAGCCCTCCCTGCCGAGGGGGCTCCGGCGCAGGGGTGCCGTCGTGGCCGCTGCAGGTGTCCGTGTCGGCGAGGGTTCCAGGGAGATAAGTAATGGAGCAACAGAGAACGCATCCCCGAGTAATTTTACTAATTTATTGAGTAAATAGGGGAGCCGTGGACAAGGCCCGCGGCGCGGCCATGGTAGTGTCCGAGCGCTTCTTGAAGGGTGTACCGGCGTGAGAACCAGGTGGCGATGAGCTGCCGGAGCGTGCCGTTGGGGGTGAGCGCGTCGTCTCAAAGCTCCTGCATCGTGATCGGGCAGGTCCGGTGGCCCAGCACCAGCCACCGGGAGATATGCAGTTAACTGCACCTTGACATCCCGTATGTGTGTTAATTAGAGAAGATGGCAGGGTGTTTCCTGCAAAAGTGCGGACGAGGACCGGTCAAGCCACCTGGCTGCCACTTGTCGAGTTGTGATAGGCCGGGAACTAAATCATCACATGAGGTGCAAATTGGGGTATGATGAAATCAAGTTTTATAAATTTAAGACTAAATCATCACATTCTGTGCAAATTAGATACCTGGGGTGCTATTACCTCATGCGAATATGTGGTTGGGGAAGCACCGAGAACTGCGCTGGCTAGCCCCGTTCGGCGCATGCATGTGCAGGTGTAAGCCATCGAAAGCTTGAAAAAGAAAATCATCACTACCCCAATCAGCGGCGGCTGGGGGAATGCTACATGAGGTTGGGCAGTCAACGAGTCTGCACAGCCACACGTGTTGAGACAAATTTTGCAAGGAAGGCCATGTGGGGCAGCAGCATGCTGTCAAAAGCTGCAGCTCACGTGGAGAATCAAATCCAAAGTCCATTACTAACAGTCTAATACTCCCTCCGTTCCAAAATATAGCGCGCCCACGCTTTTCGAGGTTCAACTTTGACCATAAATTTAACCCACGAGACCGACTGCGGCGGGATCAAAAATTATATAATTAAAAACTTTTTTTGAATACGAATTCATTGGTATAATTTTTTCGCCCGCCGCAGTCGGTCTTGTTGATTAAATTAATGGTCAAAGTTGAAGCACGGAAACCGAGGACGCGCTATATTTTGGAACGGAGGGAGTAGTACTTCTGACAAAAGTACTCAGGACCATTAGTACCACATACATCGGAAAAATCATCAGAACGCGCAGCAAGCATTATCCAGCATCAGTGTACACGTTCATCTGACAAAAATACAAGGTGTTATCTTTTCTATCTATTTTTACCAAATATTGTTTTCATCAAACAACAAATACTCCGGCCTCTAATATTTTTATGCAGGACGGCTATTAAAAGAAAAAGGGGTGGTATTATACCGTGGAGGCACGTTCGGCTGTGCCGCGCAACTTCACGGACACGCGTATGGCGGCCCGGTTTACATCAACGCGCCGGCCGACTCGCCCGTCCGCACCACCTTACAATGCCACGGACGATTCGCCCGTCCGTCTTCACCGCCGGTTCACCGTCCGCACTGCCTTACAACGCCACGGACAACTCGCCCGTCCGCCCTTGCGGCCGATTCACGCGTTCGTGCCGGCTTACAAACGCCGCGGCCGACTCAACCGTCCGCACCTGTTTACCACACAGCGGCCGGTTCACCCGTGAGCGATTTCAACTTCACCTAGCGATCATCAATTTCATGGCGGATTAATTTCCGGCCTGACATATCAGGTGATATCCATCTAAAATATATTTTATTGGTACATATTATTTTTTGTCAAAGAGCAGCTTCTCTTTGTCTTGGTCTGCAACATTCTTGATGCAGGACAATTGTTCACTGCATCAAAACGACGTGGTTAAATCGCCCGTCTGCACCGGTTTACAACACCGCGGCCGGTTCATCTGTTTGAGCCACTTCTGATGCGGATGTCATCTTTTCCGTTCGCCTCTCGCGGCCTGGTCTACATCAACACACCAGGCTACACCTGTCTGCATGAGGTGTTTACTGAGTATAAAGCAAGTCACAGCTTGGGTAGCCCGGTTTTCTTTCAAATTGGAGGCAAATTATCATCAACTGCTGTTTGCACTAGATGGATCAATGGGCAGGCACGCAAGCGCCGCCACTACAGTTTGGTTAATTTCAAATAGCCAGTTGGAAGGAACCATTGGCCGAGTTGCTGACAAGGCTCATACGGGATCATTTATAACCCGCCGCAGTCACCTCAACCTTCTGCGGATTCAAATCGTGCTATCAACACCAATGATGTACAACTTATGTCGGTTTATATCACTGTCAAATATGGAACATTTCAAGCCAACTCCTCGAGTCACCTTGAGACTCGGGGGCTACGATGACATGACTCAACAAATCTCACTCAACAAATCTTGCTAGTTTCAGCAAATTTAAGAACCCCAGGACAATGGACGGAAAGATAACCCGGTCCCGGAGGTTGCTGTTATATTAATGAAAGTTTAAAGGCCGTCAGAAAATTTCCGGCTCGGAAAGGATATGACAGTTACAAAATCCCGGTTTAAGGAAGAAGTTCCGGGTCATCAGAATTTCTGGTTCAAAATTCGGTTCAAAGGAAGTCTCACTGAAGCTCTCAAATATCCGTTTTACAATCCGGTTCAAGGGAAATCTATCTCCCTCAGCGCTATGAAGCTCTCAAATCCGGTTTAGGAATTTCCAGTTCAAAAAGGAATTAACTTCTCGCAAGTTCGAGTTTAAAGGTCACCAGAAAATTTCCGACTGAAAATAAAGATTCCGGTTTAAGGTCCGGTTCAAGGGAAAGATGTCTCACATAAAGCCCTGATGCTCTCAATATCCGGTTCAAAATCCCGGTTCAAGAAGAATTTATCTCTTGCAAAAAGTTAAAGGTTGCCGAAGAGGACCTGTTGCCATGATGCAAGGTTCAAACATGGGTATCCCGCCTTATTGGCTTATCATATTATTGGTTACATGGGGGCTTCAGCTGACAAAACGGAGTACTACCTGTTAAACCGGTTATCATGCCACAGTACAGCTTGGGAGCTTCACACCCAAGGGGCCAAAGAGAGTCTGGATGCTATGCGCAACTCAAACATAGGCACCCAATGAGCACAGCTCATCAAGTTACTTGGGGGCTCTTTGTGTAAAGTAACAAAGAGTTTGAAAGGACCCTTGTAACCGAGTATCGACCCACGGCTTGGAAGCCTGGTGTATTCACCTAAAACCCCGGGTTAACCTGCCTTCATCAAGTAAGCCACTCCAATCCAGATAATCCTGGCATGACCCGCCGAACGTTTGACAGTTACTCTCGTTGAGACCCTGAACTTGTCAAAGTTAAAACGACAATTGGTTAGTTGGAGGCCCATCTTAAAAGGCTTTGTCAAATGGTTTAACTCAGCGGCCTGGGAGCCCACGAAAAGCCTCGAATTTGGGCCTGGCAGCCCACGAAAAGCCTCGACTACACGGTTTATTTGCCTTTGTCAGAAGTTTTCTCTTCTTGGATGAATTTTATGTTGAACCGGTATCTTTTGATCCGGTCTGGCTTTTCAGTCATCAAATTGGCCCGGTGTTTGTTAACCCGGCTTGGCTTTCAGCTACAAGTTGTTAGACCACATTCAATTATAAACCGGTGATTGTTAACCCGATCTGGCATTGACTATACGTCGCCTGGATGATCATCTGGTGTTTTTCATAACCCGGCATGACTTATTATACACCAGCACAGCATGGTGGGAGTTCTCAACACTCAAGATTTGGGTTCTCACCCTGACTACAATCGAGTTGGTAAACCAACAATGTGATTCAATATCACAGGTATGATATATTTCATATTTTATTATCCTTGCAGCCTTGGTTATAAACCCGGGTTATATGTTGGGCATTATGACCCGTCCGGCGGTAAACCGCCAGAACACTTTAAACTTGTTGTATGCAGAAACAAGTTGAATAAAGCATAATTGTAAATCACCGGAGTTTATTAACCCGGCCTGCCTTTAAGACGATAAGTCGCCAGTATATGATGAGAAATTATTCGGTGTTTGTTAACCCGCCTGGCTTTGGACTAAAAGTTGCCAGTATATATTTGGATTGCGTCATTGGAATCATGCGCTTATAAATCATTGGGTATATTATTCAAATCTTTAATAGCCAACATGGCTGGATTTTTATTATGGTTATCAATAACCAGTATTATGATTAAGGTTCTCAAAGTCGATTTAGCGCAATGGCTATCATATTATCAATGGATATGATTTATTCTACAATTGAAGGAAAAGTCCCGAGTCGCTGCAGGCTTACGACCCGGCGCTTGGGGGCTACATTATTTAAGTTGAGATTACATCAAATACACAAGTGTCATGTCGCTGCAAGCATGCACCATGACACTTGGGGGCTAATGCAAAGTCATTGCTTGCTCACCTTATTGAAGACCCGACTCATCACATCATAATGAGCCGGCCCTTGGGGGCTACTAATTGCTCCTGTCAACTATTCAAGGTACAAAGCTTTTTATCCATTATATTGAAGGTTCCACTGCTCAGTTGGTAAAGCACAAGGCTCTTAACCTTGTGGACGTGAATTCAAGCCCCATGATGGGGGTTACATCATATGATGTTATTTTCATTGACGTATATATCAAAGTCCCAGCTCAATATTATCTTACTGAGTCGGCCCTTGGGGGCTACACTGGTTGAAGTTTTTATGAGCATAAGGCAATTTCAAGTCCCAGGTTGCTGCAAGCATGACAACCCGGCACTTGGGGGCTACATATATGGAATATACAGTTTTTACTAGTGACTGAGATGAACAACATGGATTTCTTCAAAAAGTGGCAATATTGATATTGAAGCAAGTCTTAAATCATCACTTTGCTCTACTCAAGACTTGGGGGCTACAAATATTATGCATGTAAAGGAGGAACGTCTTCAAATTATCAGTTTTGAGCAAATCAGGAAGATCAATTACATGACCCGGTGTCAACAAGCAATTATGACCTGGCGTCGTCTGTTTTATAACCCGGCAATGGTGGTAATCATAAACCGGCAAGTTCTACATCTTCAAGCCGTCTGGATATCAATTGAATATTTGAAGACCAATATTTTTGTCAAGTCAGAGCATTGAAGACCGAGTCAATTTGATTCTTTATTTACAAAATATCTTCTGCAAGCAAATTGATTATGAAGATGGTTATTGAATCGGATTTTCTAAAAGAAGGAAATGACAAGGATTTTGCGGATGAGCAAGTGCCGGTTTACAAGAATATTTAAACCGGAGCACAACCCGACAAATTTGTTCTTGTGTTTATGTTGCAGATCAGTTTAACATGGATGAATCCAAATTAAACTGGGGGCTAATGTCGGGGATATAACCCGCGGTATAAACCGCCGGATGTATGACCCGGCTAGAGTTTGGTGATTCACTGGCGACCCACTTGGACCTGGCGGTTTACGATTCATTGGTAATCCGGCAGGGGGGTCAGAGGAGCGCCAAAACCCGGTGGCCCAACGGATGGTTTATGGAAGGCTGGATCACGCTATGGTGGGCCGGTTTATGAGGAAAGCACAAGGACTATTCTCCTACAAAGGAAACAAGACTAGGACTCCACTTGTAATAGAGTAATCCTAATCCAACTAGGACTAGTCATGTAAATCGCCCCTTCAACATATATAAGGAGGGGTAGGGCTCCCCAAAGAGGGATAAGAAACAAGAAACAATCTCCAGGGCTAGACACAACTAGAGGAGAGCCGGTTTACGGTGACTCCCTCGTGATGATAATGAGACCTGGCCACAAACAGCATGTAGGGCTATTACCAGATGATGTTTCCCGGGGCCTGAAGCTGTCTAAATCCTTGTCTTGTGTGTTGATCCGCCCTGCGTCTCTCATCCCACTCAATCCCTCTCAAGCTACCACATAGATGCGTTGGCCTCGCGACTAAGTCCTGACACTAAGGACATCTGCCGTGACAAAACCACGACACGGTGCGTCGCCGGCAGCGAAGCCGGAGATCAAACCCACGCTAGGGTTTGTGGCGGCGGCGGAAGGGTCGCGTGTGTAGGGAGGGGTTGGGGGGATGTTGGCGCCGCTGTCCATCGGAGAAATTTCGCCGGCAGCGGCACGGGGCGGGGCGAAGGCGGGCGCTGCCGGAGAATTCAGGGCTGCGGTTGCTCGCTCGCGCCCAATTGTTCAATGTCCAGAGCGCTGGAGCTGGCGCACCAAATACCCAGCGCATGATGATGTTTTTGCTAGCGTGTTGAATCTTGTTTACCACGCGCGGGATTATAGCGCGGCTGCTGGAGCGCTATTTTCGATCGCGCGTGCTATATAGCCGTTTTAACCAGCGTGCAACTTGCTTAGCTCATCAGTTGGAGATGCTCTCAGACGCACCGGCATATCAATGCACCAACCAAGCACTTGTGACTAATGAGTAGCGCGGTTCATTAAGAACATGGGACAACCATAGATTTGAAAGATTTTTGAAATTTCAAACGCCTTTAAAAAAACTAAATACTTTTTGAAATGCGAACATTTTTCAACATTGTGAGCAAAATTTGAACACATTTTGAAATTTAAAAAATGAGAACAATTTTGAAATCATGAACAAAATTTGAAACTCTAAACTTTCAACAAAATACGATTTTTTTAGAATGCGAACAATTTTATAGAAACATGACTATTTTTTTATGGTTTGACCTTTTTTGAAAATGTGAACACATTTCAAAATTCTGAATACATTGGAAAATGCGAACAATTCTGTTTAACGTGAACAATTTTTGGAATTTTTGAACACGCGAACAAACTTTGAAAAATGAGAGCAAAAAAAATTATGAACATTTTTGTTAACATGAATAATATTTGAAATTACAAACGTTTTCTGAACATTTTTGAAAATGTGAACAAATTTTGAAACACAAAAAATATTTGGAAAACATGAACAAAATTTCGAAACTTCAAACTTTTGGAAAACATGAGCATATTTCAAAATTCTGAACTTTTTGAAAAACACGAACAGTTTTTGAAAACATCAATAAAAATGCAATTTCTTGAAATATTTTTGTAAAACTGAAATTTTTTAGAATATTTCAAACATTTTTCAAATTTGCAATTTTAAAAAAAGACAAACAAGAAAATATGAAATTGAAAAAGAAATTAAAAACGAAAACAAAATAATGAAAAGAGAAAACTAGAAAAAGAAATGAAACAGTAAAACGAAAAAAGAAAAAGAAAAAACACATAAGAAAACCGCTAAACCGGTATAAAAATAAAAAACCGGTGCAAAACCGGCTGCCTTGCTATGGGGAGTGGGCCGGCCCAATCCTCGCGCTCGGGGATCTCGTGTGCGAACGCTCGTCAAATAGGATTTTCCGGCCTAACAGTTGCCCACTCCACCCCTCCCCCTCCCGCCCCGTACCCCAGTTTCCCCCTCGCCATCGCCGCCGCAGGAGCTGGAGCCGCCGCCGCCACCGCCGGAGCCGGAGCCAGAGAAGACTAGGAGCAAGAACAGCAGGTGAATATCTGACTCGCTCTCTTCTTCATCCCGGGCGGGCGGATCCTTCTCCGGCAGCGGCGCCCGAGGGGAAGTCGACCTCGCCGAGAGGGGCCCAACGGGGGCACTCGGGTCGTCGGCGGCGCGTCGTTCGACTTCCCGGGCGCCCCGCCGCCGGATTTCTTCCCGGTGATGTGGGGAGCGGCACGCGAGGGTTTGCCGCCTTGGTGCGCCCTCCCCTACCAAGGTAACCATTTCTTCTGGATCTTTTTCAATACCCACCGAAAAGAAACCCTGCCTGCGGCCATGCCCGGTATTTTCTCCGCTCCCAACTACGCCTAGGTCGACGGAAAACTCTAAAATCAATCCACACGTCCCTCACAAATGGAAAGAAGTCTTAGCACGCTATTTTGCAGGATCTTTAGAGCATCTTCAGCCGTCGTTGGCCCCCCAGGAGGCGCCTAAAATCGCCGTCTGGGGGCGAGCCGGCGCAAAAAACCGGCCTGGGGCGAGTTGGCCCCCAGTCGCCGTCTCCAGGGCCGCCTTCAGGCGCGTCTAATTGTTTAAAAAAATGTTTGGTGACGTTCGGTTAAAACACGGCTAAATTCGACCAAACTTCGGTGAGTTCATACATATTTAAAATATTTTACAGAAAAGAAAAAAAAACGCTAGTAGGCTCGCCGTCGCCCTCGCCGCTCCTCGCCACTCGCCGCTCTTGAAGCTCTACACGCCGAACTGCACGTAGAAGTCGTCGTCGTCGTTGTCATCGTCGCCGTCGTCATCGTCATCGTCGTCGTCTCCTCCGCGGCCGCCGTCCCTGCTGCACCCTTCCCCAGGTTGGCGCGGCTGGTTGGAGTCCAGGGGCATCCTCGTCCTCGTCGCTGTCGAGGATCACCACGCCGTGCTCGTCCTCGCGCCCACGCTTGCGGGCGGCTATCTCCTCCAGGGCTCGGCGCTGCCAAACTATCTCGTCGCAGACGTAGTTGTCCCGCACCCACTTTAGGGCCTCCTCATCGGAGAAGCCGCGCCGGGCTATGGCCTCATACTCCGTGGGGAGGCCGGGCTCCGCCTTCGGCCTGACGAGGACGAGGCGTCCAGAGGTGGGGGGGAGGGAGGCGACGATGTGGACGCCGAAGCTACGGGTGCTGTGGCTGACCGGCGTGTCCTGGGGCTTCGGCTTGACGGGGCCGAGGCAGGAAGAGCCGGTCGAGCGGTCGGACAAGGAGGACGCCCCTGGGTCCATGCGCCTCGGCGTCCACGAGCTCCCACGCCGGCGGGAGAAGGACGGTGGCGCGGGGTACTCCAGCCTGGGCGTGTTGCTGCCCTCGATGTGCTCGAGGACGGCCTCCAGTGTGCGGCCGGGCACGCCCCACCATCGGCGGCGGCCTTCGGAGTTGTGCCTCCCGGAGGGCACGACGCTGTTGGTGGCCTCGAGCTGCGCAGCGTGGCGGCGACGAAAGAAGGCCTCCCACAGCGGGCTGTTGGGGACGTACCGTTGACCTTCCCTCGCCTCCTGCGGCAGAGAGGCGCGGATACGCGTGATCTCCGCACGCCGGGCCGCCCCGGTGGGCGGCGGTGGCACCGGGAGCCCGCCTGCACTGATCCTCCACGCCCCGGGCACCCGCATGTTCGGCGGGACCGTGTACTCGGCCTCAAAGAGGAGCCAAGCTTCGTCCTCGTGAAGGTGGCGGCGGCCGATGCCGTTCGCCGCTGCGCCGTCACCTTGGAAACGATGGGCCATGGGTGAACTGGAGACGGCGAGAGGTGAGGGAGGAACGGGCGTCGGTGATGGAGAGTCTGTGGGTCACCGGCGCGCTTGGGGCGGCTTATATAGGCAGAGGCGCCGCGCGTACGCGTGGCCGCCGTGTGTACGCGTGGCGGGCGAGGGACGCGTGTCGTCCGGTCTTCACTGCACCGCCCGTGAGGCATCAATGGAGGCTGATCGGCGCCGCAGCGCGTGACAGCTTTGGCATTGATTCGCCGCGGGAATCGAGGCGATGAGGACGACGAAGCGGCGAGAAGAGCCGAGTCGCTGCCAAGGAGGGCCCGTCGGTTTTCGTGCCAAAAGCGTTTCGGCCGGCGCCCCCAAGTGCCCCCAGCGCGTCGGGTTTGGCCTGGGTCCGCCGACGCTGATTTCGGCCCAAGCCGGCGAAAAACGGGCTTCTAGGGGCGCGACTGGGCCATTTTTTCGGCGGCGGCGCGAAAAAATCGCCTGGGGAGGCCCTTTTGGGGGCGCGGTTGGAGATGCTCTTACACCTTCTAAACTAGATTAAAGTGGTTTGCCTGTGTTCAGTTTACCGGACTTGTTTTTGGCATCCTATAGATGTGGTTAAATGTAAAGCAGGGCCCTGCAATTACTGCTGCGGAACTACTGAGCAGACGATATGACAGAAAATAGGGTTCTACTGGGTCTAGGCCGGAGGTTGTAGGGGAAGGAGGGAACTGGTCGTGGGCGAACTCGCGGCCGGCGGCGGCTGGGCGCCATCGTGCGCGAGGAGGAGGCGGCTAAGAGGGAGATGACGCGGGGAAGCAGGCGGCTAGGGTTAGGTCTCCCGGCTCCCTAAGGAAGCCGAGCAAATATGATTGTTTCTTTGCTTGATTAGATTGATACATCTCCTCTCATTATATAGAGAGGTTTACTTGACTCCCAAGCCCCTAATAACGATAATTGGGCTAAGCCCCTAATAACTACTCCCTCCGTTCTAAAATAGATGACTCAACTTTGTACTAACTTTAGTACAAAGTTGGGTCATCTATTTTGAAACGGAGGGAGTATAAGATAGAGTGGGCCACAATTAATTGGGCTAAGCCCCTAACATGCCGGTCATAACATTTCTCCCCGCCTGCACAAACAACTCGTCCTCGAGCTGAAAGGCGGGAAAGCTCCCGCGGAACTCCTCGAGGTGATCAACCGTCGCCAAACACCTCCGCGGCAGCTGGGGCGGGCAGGTCGCCGAGCCCGGCTGCGGCGGCGTCCTCCTCAACGTAGTCCGCAGCCTCCAGGTAGAAGAGTCGCGGACAGATGTGGCCGAGCACGTAGGGCTCGTCGCAGTTGAAGCACAACCCTTGACGGCGACGATCGAGTTGCTCGGCCGGTGTGAGCCGACGGAACGGGCCGCCGCAGTCGCGGCGTGGGGTGCCGCGGAAGCCTGAGCAGGACGACCCTGCGTTGGAACGTCCGGCCAGGGTGGCGGCCCAACGGTTCTAGGTGGTGACGCCTGCTGAATGGCCACCGCACGGCGCTCGAACGCGCGGGTGTAGTACATGGCCGTCTGGAGGTCACGGGGCTTCACCTTGATGATCTCCTCTGCCTTCGGGGACGCCTCATTCATAGGCATTGGGGTCAATTGACCCGAAAGAAATTTGAAATCCTCACTTGTTTAGTACTCCCTCCGTTCCGAAATAGATGAGTCAACTTTGTACTAACTTTAGTACAAAGTTGGGTCATCTATTTTGGAATGGAGGGAGTACTAATCACTAAGATTTATAGAAGGATGAACCTACTGCCATATACATGACCCCATCAAACTTATTTTTTCGAGCTTCGTCCCTTGTACCGGGCGCTTGCGTGGCCGTGTCGGCACAGCAGTCAAACTCGAGGACGAGCAGCACCGGGCTGGACGCCAGCCTGAGATCAGTGGCGAGAACACTGCCGCGGCAGAGCATGCAGGTGGAGTGTGAAAGCAGCCGACGTCGTGGGGGTGGAACATCTGCTGGAGCTGGCCTTGGAGCTCTAGTCCACCACGGCCATCGCCGCGCCGGTGGCCTTCTTCCCTCACCACCTCCTCAACTCGTCGTTGTCTGCCGCATCCGGGATCATCCCCCTCCCAGTGGCCACCGCCTAGGCAATCATCAGAGAGCCCTTGCCCGTAGTGCGCGAACCGGCTCTCCACCGGCCTGATGTACCCCGCGAGGTCCGGGCACTTCCCGGAGAACCCGGCGAGGACCCACTTCGACAAGTCCACCGCCCCTCTCCTGGCATAGGCCTCGAGGCGCCTGCAGCGCTCGAGCATCTGCCGCACCTCGTCGGTACCGCTGGCGTCCGCAGGGAGCGCCAAACGGTAGTAGTCGGCGGCTAGTGCGTAGTGGCCGAGGCCGTGGAGAGCGCGCCCTTTGCGAGCAGTGCGGCCGGTGCCGCCGCGGCAGAGTGGGAGGTAGAAATTTTCCTCCAGCCCAGAACGAGAGATTATATTTACTCCTCGGATGGGGCTCAAAGTAAATTTTTTACTCCTCTATACGTTTTAGTACTTCGGTTAGGTCCGGTTTAGAGGAGTAAACTCTGATTTTTACTCTTCGTCGAATAGGGGGTCGGCTAGAGTTGGCTTTAATTGGTTTACTGAAGTGAATATCTAGAGCTTGTGAGGAAAAGGAGAAAAGCCAAGAAGCGTGGGCGAATTGCAATGACCTGGCATGTGACATGCCTGCATCTTTTTCCAAGAGATCATTAATGTATCATAGCGATTACCTAACAACTACACATGTTAAAATATTTTCTGCACCCCATACAACTGAGCATGCTGTTTTCAATAGTGATGGGCAAGGAAAATTTTGTTTATGTCACTCGAGATTTTGTCAATTTTCTTTATGCCACTCTAGATTTTGACATTTCACTTCTGGCACTCTTAGTTTTTGACAATTATCACAATTGCCATTCCCGTAGTAAAAGCAAAATTTTCAGAGTGAAAATTGTGATACATTTCAAAAGTTAAGAGTGGCAAAAATGAAATAAAATTATTTTGCTTTCGCCACGGAATGGGAATTGTGATAATTGTCAAAAGCTAAGAGTGGCAAAAGTGAAATGTCAAAATCTAGAATGGCATAACGGAAATTGGAAAAATATAGAGTCGCAAAAACAAAATTTCCCCATCTCTTGCTTATACGAGTATCTTGTGGCGACTAGCCATGTATGGATTTCGCTTGAAAGCATACTAGCATAGTACTAGTCGAAGGCACGTGCTTTGCACGTGTGCACTATTATTTACAATTTTCAAATGGACAAGAAAAAAAATTCAATACAAACAGAGCATACATGAATTGCTTTAGCTTTGCAACGTCGTGCCGAGTTAATAAGAAAAAACGTGTGCCAAGTTACAATGTCCTAATAAATTTCTGCTCTTAAATTGCGAAAAATATGTCAAGAAATTGTAGTTAGTACTTACTTTACAAACTTGCAGTCAATACGTCATGGGATCATATTTTGTTTAGAAAATGATCATCTCCATGCATTATACATCACTTGTACGTAGATGGAATGCACCCAGGGGCTGGGCTAGAATTATTGAAGGGTTATACATCCAAAAATAATTACCAGAAAATGGTATATATGTTCATATTGTACATGCATGGTACTTCCTCCGTTTTCAAATATAAGTCTTTCTAGATATTCCAACAAGCGACTACATACGGAGCAAAATGAGTGAATCTACATTTTAAAATATGTCTACATACATCTGTATGTTGTAATCCATTTGAAATGTCTAAAAAGACTTATATTTAGGAACGGAGGGAGTACATCTTTTTTACATGTGCATAATGGAACTCGTGAAAAATGATGGCAAACAGTGGTCTCGCTCGCCCATCCCACCTGGTCTGAATGCGATTTTTTTAGGTGAGTCTGAATGCGTTTTTTTGCATGACACTCGGCCATATGGGCCAGGAAGCTTACCATCGGGCCAGCTGTAGCTACTCCATCCAGTTCTTAAACACTCTAATATCATGTTATAAAAAAACGATAACGCCAGGCCCAGGCCACAAGCCCACAATTCGCTAGCTCTGCCTCTGCCTGAGTGTCGAGCAGAGCGCCAGCGCGCCGCCGCTCCCCTTCGTGGAGCCGGTGAAGCACACGACCTCGCCGTTCGACACTTGTGCTCGCCTCGTCTAGTCTTCCTCGGCAGGCACGACGGCGCTCGCATCCGGCAGCCACGGCCCCGCGCAGCAGACGCCGGCATGTACCACGCTCCATTCCTCCACGGCTCCACCGCGATGGGGCTCGTCAATCGGTTTCTCCTCGCATCCATCCATCCAGTCAAAGGGAGGTTGGCTGGCAATCTATTTGCCGAAGGCGGCCGTGGGCGTGGTATGTGGAGTTTTCTAGAAGAGCGACTGGATTTTAGGTTGGCGGGAGCATTGTGACTGGCGAATCCATGTGACCTGAGCCGTTCGATCCAACAGAATCAACGGCTACAAATAAATTTATTCTGCAAGCGGCGGGGAAGACAGGTGAGATGGAGGTTGATTCAAATATTCAAACAAATGTGCACTATAGTAGTAGAGATAGAGGCTGACATAATTCTAGAGACGTAATTTTAGCCTAAGCACATAGATGAATGGATGGTATGCTTCAATACCATGTACTCCGTTTCTTTTTCACTCATGGCTTGATATTGTAACAAATAACGGTAAGATATAAACCTCTGACTCTGAGTACGAGTTCATAACTGTAGGTGTTGCAGCAAGTGTTGTCAAGATTATTCAAGTCGATTGATATAAAAATGTTTAAAGAAGCATAATAACATTCTAAAGGAATTTTTGCACAAGGGAAGATTAATGGTGGAAAATGATAGTACATAAGAATAAAGAGAACAAACCTTCTTCATTTTGAGACAACATGGATACATTCCCATCGTATTTATGGATTCTCCCGAGTTGAGAATGTTTTGTTTTCATCAGGTTGATTCATCTCAATTGACATGCATATACTAGCAACCCATTTGTGATCGAACCGTACATTTATTTATAGACTGTTTGGTTGATCTCAACAATTCCCTCTCTACCCGCTAATGACATGTTCTGCCTTTCTTGTACTTATGACTTGCAACTACATCTGCGAGAAGGGCCGGCAAAGTGCTGGTCGACCGATGGTCACAATTCTGTCGTGTGTGCTGATGATGATGGATTACAGGTCTTAGAAACCAAGCATTGGGTCCTTCCCCTCTCTAGGTCCGAGGCTATTAAAAGCAAGAAATTAGAACCATCTCGACGAGCTTAGGAGCAACATGTGATCAACGGCAGGAGCTTTGCCGTACCGGAGAACAAAGAACAGGAGTTTACCTTACGGGAGAACCATGAACAAAGATTGCAGAGAGGAGAAAAGAGGCTGAAGATGCCTGCGGTAAATTATAGATTTAGTACAAAAAAAATATTTTCTATCTGAGAATGGATTTCTTTTTAAAAATGCTGAGTGATATGAATATTTTAGTGGTATACTATTGGGTTTCAAATCATTTATTTATTTTGTACCCGTTGCAACGCATGGGCCTTTTTGCTAGTTAGTACATAAATAAAAATTGGTCATGTGGACGTTACCCTGGAGATGTTTGACCGAACTGGTAGGGGCGTGTTTGGTTGGTCGTATCAATTTTGTTTGCAGTGCATGCGTTGCTGAGTTGGGCCTGGTTGAGGGAAACCAGGGAAAAACCAACATCTACATCTCGTTTGGTTGCCCGCACCGAGGCTGCCTGCATTAGGGGATCGGTTTTGGCATGGTGTTTGTTGTCTAGCATTGTCTCCGCTCATGCAACTAGACGGTGTTTAGTTGCACATAGGCAGCAAGGTGTGCTAACCTTGTACCCTACGTTGTGAGCTTACTCGCTACACCTTACATAGGATCGCATACCGACGCCACATCACTGCAATGGCAACGAACTGGACGATGAT
Organism: Triticum aestivum; assembly: GCF_018294505.1. Taxonomy (NCBI): domain Eukaryota; kingdom Viridiplantae; phylum Streptophyta; class Magnoliopsida; order Poales; family Poaceae; genus Triticum; species Triticum aestivum. Next base: position 711,898,722 of record NC_057810.1, on the reverse strand, counting down.
GATGAAGTTACGACCCATCTTGCCAACTTCAACACTGTTGCATGCCTGCTTGAGCACGACCTTGGAGTAAGCATTTTCTGCTGCTTGCCTAGTCTTCAACCCTCTGTGACAGCTGTTCTTAAAACCTGAGACTTGTGCATTGCATACTTCCCACGAACTGTAAACCCCTGGAACCCTCCTACGGAACACCACACATACCACTTGTCCTAACACTGCAGAAGAGCAACAGTCCAAGCAACAATCAGTGAAGCACACAAGCAGCAAGCAATGGAGCAAAAGATCAATAGTAAGCATGCATGATCATACGACATAGCAAGTTCAACCTACGATGGCGTCATCCTACCATCACATCCAAAATAGGGTGTAATCCTACCACCGCAAGTTTTCCATTCGCATGAGGGGTTAGTATATACCACCTCACCAAAATATACAAACCATCAAATAGTTTTCAAGCCATAGATACACAAAATATACGTCGTCATCGCCATCGCCGTTGAGGATCATGGACACGGTAACCAGCACCAGGTACATCACTAGTAGTAGTGCTTCCCCAGCCAGCTCCTGAGCCAGAGCACTCCGTGAGCATTTAACATGGCAACAAACCCAACACACTGGGCCTTGTTGTCCATCATGTGGCTCAGAGTAGCCATCAAAGCCTCTTGTCTGAAGCCACCTTGGTCCATGACGGTGGTGTTCATGTCGGGGTGGACGTCGATGGACTTGCTCTTTCTTATGGCGGTTGCCACCTCCTTGACGGCCGTAGTCATGCTAGTGAAGACACTGATCTCCTCCTCCATCAAGTTATCCCTCTTCCTCTTCCTATCAAGAACATGGACGTGCTCAAAGGCCTTGTCAGGACCATCAAGGACGGTCTCTGACTCCCAGGTGTCTGGTAACTCAGGCATGAGGGAACCGAGAGGCTCACTGGAGCCCATGGCATGCTTGCCGGTTGCCATCCCAAAGGAGAAGATGTGCTGCATCTAGTTGTAGTTCTGGATGGGTGTGTTGAGGAACTCCGCGTCTTTGGGGTGGTCCTAAGAAAGAAACACAACTTTTTAAGTTGCAAGAAGACAATGGTTGACAAGGTAAAACAAGGGGGTGTGAGCTAACCGCGACGTGACCGGAGTAGTGCTCTGCCTCTAGAATGACCGAGCAAGTAGTCTGATCCCATGAGGTACTGCTAAGGTCTCTGAGTTTGGAGACTTGGATCCACCTAGCTCTCCACTTCCTAAGGTGGTTGTAGACCTGGGTGGAGTCCACCTCGTGGCCACAAAACTCGAACACATGTTCGTAATGGTGTTCAAGTGCACCTCCTTGAAGCCCTTGCCAGTTGAGGGAGTCCTGGATAAGGGGTATCCGGACAGCCGGACTATATACATCGTCCGGACTATAGAAGCGTCAAGATACAAGACTCAAGACTTCGGCTCGTGTCCGGATGGGACTCTCCTTTGCGTGGAACACAAGCTTGGCGATCCGGATATTATATTTCCTTCCTCGTAACCAACTCCATGTAAACCCTAGCTCTCCGGTGTCTATATAAACCGGAGAGGATGGTCCTTAGAAGGCCGATCACAATTACAATCATACCATCATAGGCTAGCTCTTAGGGTTTAGCCTCTACGATCTTGTGGTAGATCTACTCTTGTATTACACATATCTTCAATATTAATCAAGCAGGTAGTAGGGTTTTACCTCCATCGAGAGGGCCCGAACCTGGGTAAACATTGTGTCCCTTGCTTCTTGTTACCATCAGCCTAAGACGCACAGATCGGGACCCCCTACCCGAGATCCGCCGGTTTTGACACCGACATTGGTGCTTTCATTGAGAGTTCATGTGTGTCGTCGCTGCAAGGCTCGATGGCTCGTCTCGTTGTCAAGGAAGACATCACCTCGGCGGGAGCGCTGGCTGTTGGCCAGACTCTCCGGCTTGGCGGCTTCATTATGGCTGCCCCATCGGCTGTTGCGCCAATGATGGCCTCTCGAGTCATCACGCATAACCTTCGCATCAATTCGGCGCTTGCCGAACAGATGGATCCGACAGAGCTCTCCTCCCTTAACGAGCTCTTGGATCGCATTGCCGCTTTGGGAGTCGCTACGGATTACGACCGGATTGGGCTTAAACCCGACCAGAGGGACATTAGATTCCCACCGGCCACCCACGAGATAGCGGTAGTGGAGGAACCACACGTGGGTTACCCCTCAATTTTGAGGACGAATTATGTCCGGATCACCGAACTCAGTGAGCCGAACACCCACCCAAAGGAAGACATGACCCAGGTCCCGAACTTAGAATTGGGCGTTGGGCCGAAGGGATCAGGTAATACTCCAGATCCCGAACTGCCAGTCTCGGAACTTCCCGTGCCCCCGGGCGTTAGATCGGATCAGAATCCGGATTCAGTCAACGACGCTCGCTCGGACTTAAACCGCCTCTCCCGTATCAGGCAGGAGCCCCAGGAGACGGTACACCGTTACTGGACCAGATTCCTCCTTGCTCTTAACAAGGTTAAGGACTGCCACAAGGAGGACATAGTCTCTCTTTTCTGCAGAAACTGCACGTACAAAGGACTCCTTAATGCTATAAGTCGCCGTGACATAGTACACTTTACGGACTTGGCAACCATAGTACAGAAGTATTGTGCGATGGAAAGCGCCTGGAAGACCCAAACAGAATTTTGGGATAGTACGGCCCTCACCAGAACCTTTGTCCGAACTAAACGGCCGAACTCTCGTAAGTCGACCAACTCAATTTCCAAGAAACCAAAGCCCGCCCCAGGGCGTGGAACCGTATTGGAAGGGTGGCTCAATGGGCCATGTAAGCTTCACGGCACGCTGTACGCAACGCCAACCCATAGCCTTAGAGCATGTTGGATACTCTGGCAGGTAGCTAAGAGTGGCGAGGATCTCCTCGAGAGCCATAAAGCAGAACCACATCCCGCCAAGGAACACAATACGGTACTAACAGTCTTCGAGACCTTCGCCTCAAACAATAGGCGCAAACGAGCTCATCGAAGCTCCGTGGAAATCTGTCATGTGGCAAAAATAAATCCATGGAACGACACTGCTATAACTTTCAATGCCAGTGACGAACTCCAGTTCCAGTCCGTCCGGGCGCCGGCTGCTCTGGTCCTCAGCCCAATAGTGGACGGCTTTCGGCTCACTAAAGTACTCATGGACGGCGGAAGCGGATTGAACCTAATATACGAAGAAACACTCAAGAAGATGGAAATTGACAAAAGCCGCATTGAGCAAAGCGGCACAACCTTCAGGGGAATTATCCCTAGTCGGGAGGCATGGTGTGCGGGAAAAATCACACTCGATGTGGTATTTGGCACCCCAGAGAATTACAGGTCCGAAGAAATCACCTTCCAAGTGGCTCCTTTTAACAGCAGATACCACACCCTTCTAGGGCGGGACGCGTTTGCAAGCTTTCAAGCCATACCCCATTACGGGTATATGAAGCTTAAAATGCCTGGACCCAATGGAATCATCACTCTAGCTAGTGATCCGGACGTTGCACTCCGCGCTGAAAACAAAACCGTAGCACTGGCCTTGGAAGCATTATCCGAAGCCTTAGCAGAAGAAGAATCAACAACGTTGCGTGCCACCGTGGACAGGGACGACGTGATACTCGACAAATGACCCAAGTCCACGTCGTTTAAACCCGCAGACGAGATAGTCAAGTTCCAAGTCCACCCAACGGACCCCACGAAGACAGCTTCCATCGGGACACAGTTGAACCCCGCTATGGATGCCGCGCTGCGAGACTTCTTGCGCGAAAATTGGGATATTTTCCCCTGGCACCCATCGGACATGCCGGGCATCCCGCGCGAATTGGCCGATCACAGCCTTAACATACTGAAGGGATACAAACCCGTTAAACAGACCCTAAGGCGATTTTCAGAGCCTAAACGGCAAGTGATGGGGGAGGAGCTAGCCAAGCTACTCGAGGCTGGATTAATCAGAGATATTAAACATCCGGATTGGCTGGCGAACTTGGTGATGGTACCAAAGAAGGACAAGTCTTGGCGCCTATGCGTCGATTTTAAAGACCTCAACAAGGCTTGCCCCAAGGATCCCTTTCCCCTCCCTCGCATCGATCAAATCATTGATGCCACAGGCGGACACGACTCGCTGTGTTTCCTCGACGCATACTCTGGATACCATCAAATAAAGATGGCAGAGTCTGACCAAGCTGCAACAACTTTCATAACGCCATATGGCCCTTTTTGCTTCAACACTATGCCTTTCGGGCTTAAGAATGCCGGCGCAACATACCAACGCATGATTCAAACATGCCTGGAAAAGCAAATCGGTAAAACAGTGGAGGCATACGTGGACGACGTAGTTGTAAAAACAAGACACGTCGAAACCTTAATAGATGACTTGAGGCTTACGTTCGACAACTTACGAACATATGACATCAAGCTGAATCCGGAGAAATGCGTTTTCAGCGTCCCCTCTGGAAAACTGCTGGGCTTCATTGTTTCCAATAGAGGAATTGAAGCTAATCCGGCAAAAATCCAAGCTTTGTCGCAGTTGACTATACCAACAGACCTCAAACACATCCAGAAATTAGCTGGATGCGTATCTGCTTTGAGCCACTTTATCTCGAGGTTAGGAGAAAAGGCATTGCCTCTTTACCGCCTTCTTCGGCGCACCGAACACTTTGTGTGGACAGATGCAGCCGCGGCCGGACTCGATGAAATTAAGACCTTATTGGCTAGTAATCCAGTCCTAACAGCGCCAACTATCGGCGAACCCATGCTTCTATACATAGCTGCAATACATCAAGTTGTAAGCGCAGTCTTCATCGTCGAACGAGAGGTGGACGGATACAAATTCCCGCTGCAAAAGCCGGTCTATTATGTATCCATGGTCCTCACCCCATGCAAATCCCGATACCCACACTATCAAAAAATAGCATACGCGGTCTCCATGTCATCCCAAAAGTTGCGACACTACTTTCAAGAGTGTTCGATTACGGTGGCCTCTGAGGTACCACTAAATGATATAATAAACAACCGCGATGACACGAGCCGGATTGCTAAGTGGGCCATCGAGCTCCTTCCATTCGACATAACATACAAGCCTCGGCGGGCCATCAAGTCACAAGTATTAGCCAACTTTGTCGCCGAATGGACGGAAGCCGTACTCCCTAAAGAGTACGGCGCGTACTCTAACTGGATCATGCACTTTGACGGTTCTAAAATGCTGGCAGAATTGGGAGCAGGCGTAGTCCTGACCTCTCCCACCGGAGACACGGTGCAATACGTCCTCCAAATATTATACACAGACTCCAACAATGCAGCCGAATATGAGGCTCTATTGCACGGTCTTTGGATGTCAGTCTCTATGGGCATTCAACGCCTAGAAGTGCGCGGGGATTCAAACCTCGCAATATCACAAATAAATGGAGACTTTGATGCCAAGGATCCGAAAATGGCGGCCTATCGTAATGCCGTCCTTAAAATGTCAGCTCGGTTCGAGGGGCTCAAATTCCACCATGTGGCTTGAGAAAACAATCAAGCGGCAGACGTCCTTGCTCGCATCGGCGCTAAACGCGACCCCATCCCGCCTAACATATTCCTGGAAAGGCTGTTCAAGCCATCCGTGGTATGGGAAGGGGAGTCCGGCACTACCAGCACGGATCCGAATACATCCCCAGATCCCGAACTATCAGACATAATCGGAGGCTCCACCACCGAAATAACATTGTCAGCCCACAAAATAATGGATGTTATTGCCCCGTGGACTGAGCCTTTCTTGGCCTACCTAAATAGGCAGGAGCTCCTCGAAGACCAAAATGAAGCACGCTGTATCGTTCGGCATTCTAAAGCTTACAAAGTCCATGAAGGGGAACTCTATAGGAAAAGTGCGACTGGAGTGCTCCAAAGGTGCATCTCCGAAGAGGAAGGGCGGCAGCTCCTGGCTGAAATCCACGCCGGACTGGGTGGGCACCACGCTGCGGCTCGAGCACTAGTCAGCAAGGCCTTCCGTACAGGTTTTTATTGGCCAAAGGCCCGAGAAGACGCACATGACCTTGTCCAACACTGCGTCGGTTGCCAGCTCTTTGCCAATCAGAGTCATATGCCCCCTATCGCTCTCCAAACAATCCCCATAACTTGGCCCTTCGTGGCTAGGGGCTGGATATGATTGGACCCCTTAAAGGGGGAAGCCACAAGAAAAAATACTTATTGAACATGGTTGACAAGTTCACCAAATGGATAGAAGCCAAACTAGTGAAAACGGCCGAATCCGGACTAGTCATAGACTTTATATCTGGGGTCGTACACCGATACGGTGTCCCCCACAGCATCATCACTGATAATGGCTCAAATTTCACGGTCGATGAGGTGAAAGCTTGATGCGGCAAAATGGGCATTAAGCTCGACTATGCTTCTGTTTACCATCCTCAAACAAATGGTCAGGTCGAATGGGCAAATGGTCTCATCATGAGCGGCATCAAACCCAGACTAGTGCGATCCTTGACAGAGTCGGATACTCATTGGGTCGAGGAGCTTGACTCTGTACTCTGGGGGCTGCGGACCACGCCGAATCGCACCACCGGATATACACCATTCTTTATGGTGCACGGTGCGGAAGCAGTACTACCCTGCGACATAATACATGATTCGCCACGCGTACGCATGTACGAAGAGAAGGAAGCCGAGCTAGATCGGCATGATAACTTGGACGCCCTGGAGGAGGAGCGCGACATCGCGAAGGCCCGTTCCGCATTTTATCAGCAACAGGCTCAATGATACCAAAGCAGAGAAGTGCGGGCCAAAACTTATAATATTGGCGAACTCGTTCTACGCTTACCAGAGAAGAAGAAGGACAAGCTCAAACCCAAGTAGGAAGGCCCCTTCATCATCGACAAAGTTCTCACCGGAGGAGTGTACCGCTTACGTAATGCGTCTGATAACAGACTCGAGCCGAACCCATGGAACGCGGCCAGACTCCGGAGATTCTACGCCTAGCGCCGAACTCAGTGTCGTCTCCTTAACCCTCCTTTTTCAATTTTTCTCCCTCCCTTTTCCTTTCTCGAATCTTTTTCCCTTCACACAAAGTAATTAATATAGTGCGGATTCCCGGATTATTCCGGCCGCACTATGTGTGCAAACAATACCTGGGGGCTTCCTATACGGAAGCTAAACATAACTTACTTTAAAGGGCTTTTTGCCCATCATACATGTATTTTCCATGTGTGCCTTTTATTCACCATTATATGCATCGATATGACTTAAGACGTGGCCAAGCTGGGTTGCCTGGCTCCTGTGTTTATGCCCTACGTTCCCGTTAATTCGGCTAGGGCATAAGGGGAGCACCTCTATGATTGTTATTGCCGGTTGAGCCGGATGTGTACCTCAGACTGGGTGAAGCCAAAAGCTGGTTTCCTTAAGAGAATATTCGGTCGGTGAACAAAAGATGTCCTTGTTTATTATAACATTAATCCCCAAAAGTTTTGTATTCTGCGCTTTGGTTCGCAGTCCGGACATGTGCCTTGACACATGCTTACCCAAGGAAAGGAACCCTTAACGGAACTATTCTCCTTGGAAGATGTTTCTTACTATCCATGTAATATAACATAACTAGTTGGGTACTTGTCAGTTCAAGCACTTATGACCCCTACGCCTGGTTTCCACGCATACTCCGGTTTTGTATAACCGAGCGGGTATTCGGACACACCCCGGACTGTCGGATCCGGGGGCTGAAGCGAAAAGGTTCGCCATGACAAATGATTTTAATCCGGCTAGGGGCTACTTATGCCCAGTAAATAACACAGTCACTTGGACTGACTATATTCATCCTCTATACCATCCAACAGGCTATCTAGCTTACAATCCTGTTGAGAATACTTTGCGGCTAACGCCACCTGGTCATATACCAGACTAATGGGAATTTCTTGCCCATCTGGCCCGACCGGTCCGACTTCGGCCATATGGTTCTGGTCCAGCTTGGTGTAGCGCGTCTTTACCATAGCCCATGCTTCTCTTGCACCTTGCCGGCAGGCTGATATCTTCCACAAACGAAAGCGCCACCGTGCTCCTTGAAGCATGTCCAGAAGCCCCCCCCCCCCCATGCCATTTGGCAGGGAGCTTGATGGCCACAGCGACTGCGCAATGCCTTGCATCACCTGCCGAGCTAGCTCGTGCAGTTGTGAGAGGTCATGCAGTAAATCACCTGCAGACGCGGGCATCTCCTCCTCCGGGCGATCCGTTAGCATTCCTACAAACACAACTTTTTCAATATGCTTCCTCGCCAAATTATGCTACAGTTCGTTCAGGCACTTACGATATATGCCGTGGCGAAGCCTTCTGTTCTCCTTCACGGAGTCTGCCAGCTGCGAGCGGACGTCCTTCAATTCTACGTCCAGTCGAACATTGGCATCTTGGAGCGTATTCTTATCATGCTTAACTTGCGAAAGAATACGCTCACCGGCCTTTAGTTGCCTCTGGAGATGCAACTCGTCATCCCTCCCGCCCTCCGGATTTACTCTGGGGTTATCTGCAGAATTTTTTGTTAATTTCGTCATACCAGCCAGTTGCTAACCGGTTCGCTTTCGTACACTCAAGATAAACGTTAACGGATGAGGCCCTCTGGGATTCCTCTAGCTTGGCAACCATGGTCCTGAGTTGAGTCTTGCACTCCTCTAGCTCCCGAGACAATTGCTCATTCTTATCTACAAGAACCTGCGCATAAATTGATACTTAAAACTGTTGTTTCAACTGTTTCAAGTCTCAGGGGCTACTACTATACATACTCATCAAACTTTCTTACCCGTATATCTTTGGTATACTGGACTGTCGCCCGGGCAAGTCCGCTTTGTGCAGCTCGGATGTATGCGTCTCCCGAATTGAAAGCATTAAATGCCTCTTTGGAAAATATGTTGCTGCGAAGCACGGTCCGTCGACGCCGGTGATGCATGGCGCTCTCTACTTCCGAATTTGTGGCAGAGAGCATATTTGCGTCCTCTGTCGGAGGACTATGCGGCATTAGCCCTACGCCCGCCTCCTCTCTCAAAGTTGGTTCTGGAGCCCGATTAGTGGAGGCGTGGTTGGCAGGATCTCCAAATACAGTCCGGATACTCCTCTTCCTACCAAGATGTAAAAGGGCACTGTTATACTTCAAATAACAATAATTACATTACAGGTTGCTTCCTTACCTCTGTAGAGGCGTGTCGGCCCTAACCGCTTCCCTCTTGAGCCTACCCAATCCGGACGCCTATGGCTGACGGGTCCCTAGGGGCTCGGCTCTGTGCTTCGGACGTCGCTTCTGCAAAAATATGACGCTTCAGGGATAAGGCATGACATCAGGAAAGAATCCTCCTCGGAGGATCGAGTCTTCGGCTTGGCTTACACATGACGAGGGTAGTAGTCCGGGATAATTGGCAGTAATAGCCACCGAGGCGCCGTCACGGCTCGCCCGATAAAATGTCCCGCCGATAAGATCCACGGCCGCGTCCGGGTCTTCTTCGAGTCCTGGATCCAGGGCCCTTTCGGGGTCCTCTGGCTGTGGGGAAGGGCTGGAGATTCCTTCTATGGCCCTCCTCAGTTCCTGCTCGGGAATGTCGATGCAGGTAACTTTAGCAAAGAACGCCACAATAAGTGAAGCGAGAAAATAAATGATGACTTACCCAGTTTGGGGGACTGTACATGGAGAATCCGTCCCGCGGTTTGATATGGAGGAAGTCTTCCTCTTCTCCCTTGTACAGGTCGGACAGTATCCTTGCTAGAGCGGTGGGGGAGTCCGGACCCTTACGGCCACAGCGGGTGGCATCGTCTGTCCCGTTGTAGTGCCACATGGGATTGCTCCGATATTGAAGCGGTTGCACTCCCCGCATTATGCATATTGCCATAACCTCGACTATTGTTAGTCCGGATTTGGCCAGTAACTTTATCCTGCTCATCAGGAAATGTACTTCCCTGGAATCCTCTTCTTGAGGGCCTCAGGAGCGCCAGCTTAGATGTGCCCTTGGCGGGGTGTTACTGAACTTGGGGAGTCCTGTCCGGACTGGATCCGGAAGGGGAGCGTCGTCAATATAAAACCACTCTGAGGCCCAGTTATCTGGTGCCTTCTTGGGAGTGTCGGATAGGTATCCGGTCTCCGCGATACGCCATACCTCGGCCCCGCCCACTTGACATAGGGATTCTCCCTGGTTGCGGGGGACAAGGCAGAAGAACTTCTTGCACAATCCGAAGTGAGCCTCGCAGCCTAGAAATATCTCAAAAGGGCGACATACCCAGCTATATGTAGTATGGAGGCTGGGGTAAAGTTGTGCAACTGGAGGCCGTAGAACTCCAGAAGCCCACGAAGGAATGGATGAATAGGAAACCTGACGCCCCTTAATAGATGCGGAATTAAGCATATTCGCTCCTCTGGAGACGGTTTGGGAAATCTCTCCGCTTGTTCTCCACCGTTATAGGTGGCCACTCCAGCTCGGACAGGGACCATGAACGCAGCGGGAGGAGCCCTTGGGTTTGTAACTTTACCAAACGGCTATGGGAAACTGAACACTCTCCCCAGTCCCCCGGCTTGGGGCAAGGGGAGTGAGCAGAAGAGCTGCGACGACCGGCCATGTTGGAATGGCTTTTTCTGGGTGCTCTGTTGGATGCTTGCTCGAGGAGGGAGAGTGAGGTTTGGATCTAGGAATCCCCGTCTCTTCAAATAGACGGCTCACCCGAAGGATCGAGGGTGGCAAATGTGAAAATGCCTCGACTCCTCGCATTCGCTCGACACGTGGAAATGGTCATTATTGAATCACTAAAGCCGAGGAGTACCACATTGATGAGATGTCGGACACTGTTTGTCATAATGGATACATTGGAGTATTCGGAGAAGGAACCCGCCTTGCAATGCCGAAGACAAGACTGCGCGCCGGACTCGTCGTCATTGAAGCCTGGTTCAGGGGCTACTGAGGGAGTCCTGGATAAGGGGTATCCGGACAGCCGGACTATATACATTGTCCGGACTATAGAAGCGTCAAGATACAAGACTCAAGACTTCGGCTCGTGTCCGGATGTGACTCTCCTTTGCGTGGAAGACATGCTTGGCGATCCGGATATTATATTTCCTTCGCTGTAACCGACTCCATGTAAACCCTAGCTCTCCGGTGTCTATATAAACCGGAGAGGATGGTCCTTAGAAGGCCGATCACAATTACAATCATACCATCATAGGCTAGCTCTTAGGGTTTAGCCTCTACGATCTCGTGGTAGATCTACTCTTGTATTACACATATCTTCAATATTAATCAAGCAGGTAGTAGGGTTTTACCTCCATCGAGAGGGCCCGAACCTGGGTAAACATTGTGTCCCTTGCTTCCTGTTACCATCAGCCTAAGACGCACAGATTGGGACCCCCTACCCGAGATCCGCCGGTTTTGACACCGACACCGGTCCTAACCCCACTAGATACTAGCTCACACATCTTGTTAAGTACGAACGTGGATATGAACGGATGCCACTTCATGTTGTTCCCCCTACCATCCTTCTTTGCTTTTGCGGTCGTTGTTTGTGCAGTAGCAGCAACAACAACATTTGGCACGTCGGGCACAAATGTTGTAGGCACAAAAGGAGGACCCATGCCTGAACCCTTAAACACATCTCACTCAGGAGGCATCTGGTCCTCGATAGGGGGCTGGGAGTCCTCGATATAGGACGGAGGGAACTGACTCTCGGGCAGGACAATGGCTTGACCAAGATCTTGTGTTTGCATGGTCATGTCCTACAATTGTAGCACACATTGACAATAAGCATAACACGCACTACCAGACCATCTAGCTCAACACAACACGATATGAGCAGCATAGGTCAGCAAGCATTAGACTTCGACTAATCCATCACAACTAGCTACCAATCCATTGTGTTCAACACTAGGATACAACCCTAGCATGCTATATATCCACCACCAATAACTACGACAACATCACAAGCCCATAGATCGGTAGTGTACAATGCTACAAGATGCTCACAGATCAAACCCTACCACATGCTTGAACATCAAATCCTACCACATGCTCTCAGATCTAGCTACAATGAGTACAAAGAAGGGGGCGATTGAACTCACAGAGGCCATCACTACAGCTCGAGGGAGACATAGAACATGTCGGAGAAGACGAGGACATGAGTCGCCGCCGCCGTGGACCATCGGAGAAGGAGCGTCGTTTACCTGCTCGTCGGTGTCGATGCGCGTCAGAGGGAAAGATTGAAAGGGGGAGAAGGGTGGCGGGAGCTTCAGCGGTGAGGCGAAGAGGGCTATATAGGGCGACCGAATCGGCGGGAGGTAACCCAAAATCCTCAAGCCGATTTTTCGGAGACGCGCGCGAGCTCATGCCATCTCCGTGGTCGCACGAGCTTAGCGTCGCGTTCCTCTCCCCTTCTTCGGCCGATCCTGACTCGTTACAAACTGCTGATTCGAAGGTTCCTAGTGGGCCTGGCTGTGAGGTGTTTTAAAGTTCATCCTATGCGGACCAGAAAGTGTATATGGACCAACCAAACACGCCTTAGAAGGCCAAGTAGTGCGTAGATGTGGTTAATGAGGGTGGATCTGGTCAAGGTCGGGCAACAAGACAATGAGGAATCACTCCGAGGCCGCGAGTGCTCTAGCACGTTGACGGCAAATATGTTCTTGTATTTCAAATTTTTATTCAACATGCATTTCCAAAAATGTTCATGTAATTTTAGAAAAGCGTTCACATATTTTAAAAAGCGCCCGGTCCTAAAAAGTGGTCATCTTCCTCGCAAAGTATTCACATATTTAGCCATGAACAATTAAAAGAATAGGAACAAAAGTGAAAACAAAAAAGGATAGGAAAATAACAATTCAAAATTAAAGTGTTCAACATTGTTAGAAAAATGATCACGTAATTTTGAATCCCCCCCCCCCCCACCTTTTAGGAAAATACAAATGTGTGTTTAAAATGTCTTCGTGTTTCTTTTAGGGGATCGTGCTTTTTTTTGGCGGACAAACCAAGCCGATGGGCCATGGGAGAGGTGGTCTCCTCCGGGCTCCGGCGGCGGTGGATTGGGAGTTGGGAACCCTCCACCCTCCCCATCGTTTTTTTCTTTTCTGACAAGACAACTCCGATTCCAAAATGGAGAGGACGTACTACCGCCATATAGCCCCATATTACTCAAGGGCAGAGCGGACTCCCGCCATATATTACTCCACGGCGGGGGGGATTCGCGCCATATTACATCAGGAAGGATTGGGGGGCAGAGTGTTGGTTCCTCGATCCAAAGTATACAAAATTTCATACCTTTGTATGTCGATCGGCCGGTCGATTTCTGCCGGGCAGCTGCGCCACCGCACTCGAGTTTTTGTGGTGGCGCAAGACCCCAGCGAGGTAGGCAACCTCGTCTTCAAAATCAATCTGAAGCATCTCTTCTCCTGTTCCCCCTCCCAGCCGGAGCCGCCGGAGGAAGAGGAACCGCATGCCCAGCCCGAGGCCGTCGCGTGCTTGAAGCAAGTCGATAACTTTGAGCGCATGACGTTCGCCGCCTCGGCCTCTGGTGACGTCATCGTCGCCGCTAACTACGCCGGTTGCGGCCGGACCCTGATCTATGATGCCGCCGCCGGCGGCGTCTCGCCCGGGCCGGAGATGCGCTCCGTCAAGAACTACCTGTTCCTTGTCCCGGTCGGCGACCGCACGTTCTTTGCCATGTCCGCCTACTCGCGCCTGGACGTCCCCAAGGGGGGGCCCTGGTTCGAGGTTCTGCAGCAGCAGCTCCTCCCCGGCGGCGGCGGCGGCGGCGGCCGTTGGGCCTGGAGCGCCGTTCCTGACCCGCCCGGCCTCCCTCGTGGCCAGAGGGAGGACGTCCGGGCCTACTTCGTCGCGGGCGCGCGCGTCTGGATCTCGCTGCGCCTCCAGGGTACCTATTCCTTCGACACGGCGCGCCAGCGTTGGCGCAAGGAGGGCGCCTGGATGCTGCCCGTCCTGGGTCGGGCCGTCCTGGTGCCTGATTTTCTGGGCAGCGGCCGGCGGCTGCTCTTCGGCATCCGTTCTATGAGGGATCACCAATTCTGCGCCGTCGACATGGACGCCAGGCCGCCGACGGTCCTCAGGTCCTGGCCTGAGGCATTGCCCACCATCGGGTGGGCCGCCGGATATAAAAGGTGCTCCTTCCTCCCCCAGGTGACCTACTTTGGGGGCGGCAGGTTTTGCGTTTCGGTGACGAATCAGACCAACGAGGAGAATCCACTCAGCGTCGCCTCCTTCAAGGCCGTCGAGCTCACCGCCGACCTACAGCTGATCGAACGCCGGTCCAGCTACTACTTGATGCCACAAAGCTCACGCGGGTCGCCGGTTACAGTAATTTAGTTTGCCAGTAAATCATACTCCCTCCGTAAACTAATATAAGAGTGTTTAGATCACTATTTTAGTAATCTAAACGCTCTTATATTAGTTTACAGAGGGAGTATATTGTAAAAATCCATATTTGTATCGATCAGTCTAATTTCTCTGTCAAACGAACTGACTGCTTTACTTTCCTTGAACAATGTATGTATCTGTGCTCCATATTTATGAATGTCACGTGTCATTCATCAGGATGAGTCTCACCTGCTAATCCGTGAGACCTGGTCTTATAGAATTTTTTCCCTTCCCTTCTGTCAGCAAATGGACCTCGGTTGCTACTCTTCGGTCCATCTTTGGCTTCTTTTGGCGTTGCTATCAATAAATTGCCTGAAAAATCACCTACTGTGCAAATTACAGATAGAATTTGCTGTTTTTTTTTACAGCAAGTTGACCACAGTTTACAACTTTATGATTGATTACAGCCTTTTTCTTTTTGAACGAGACAAAGGCGTACGAGGCGCCTAACATTCATTCATTTATCTGCAGTTTACATGGGTAATGACGTATCCCTGATGAGTAATGTCTGCAATGATCTGAATCAGGGGACAGCGCCATTTTTTATGCTGAACATTACAGCAACTAATCCTAGAACGTTGTTGGGGAAATAAATCCTGACTCTGCTAACTTGGCTGCTACGTGAGCATCACAATTATCAGCGAATCCGGATCCGAATATGGAACACCTGAACCTGTCTTTGATGCAGTGGTATTACAGAAGTTCGTCGGAATGCTTCTTACTGTATTTGCCAATGTCCCGCTAGATTGATTCCATGTGTCTCTGCCAATAGTCGCTGAGATTGTAATTTCCATTTTTTGGTCTCTCTGATGCACCTGCAAAAAATATAACCAAATCCTCTTCTTACACTTTCCATAGTGTCAGAGTTTCTTAGTTCATGCCAGCCACGTATGTGTAAATTTGGACTGAAGCTGGGAGCACGGTGCTATCAATTGTGGTTCTCTGTCTGAATTTTTCTTTTTCCTGAGGGCTCATCCTGTGATTTTCAGTGGTTGACCTTCCCTGTTCAGTTGCGCCTACTTCCAAAGATAAAGCTATTTGTGATAGCATGTGCTGCAAAAAAAGAACTGGAAAGAAGACACATCTTTTCTCTGGAAGAGCTTATTATTCCTGGCTTTCCACAAGCACCACATGAATGTAAAAATATTAGGTCTGTCTAGGACACATCTAGATGTGACATAGTTATGTCACATCTAACCTGATGTCCTCTATGTTTGTGGTCTACTTTTTTTTGTTCCAGCTTTTTTTTGTTCCTTGTTGCTGTGTATTTGTGAGAGCTTAGATGTGACATTCTTAGAAAACATCTAGATGTGAATTAGGCAAACTGAAAAATATTGCTCTACCAGGACACCATATAGTTAGGGAGTGAAAAGCATGTAGTAAAATATGATGATCTAATGCTCATAAGCACACTCACAATCATTTCCCCCTCAAGGCTCTCAAACACTTTATTTCAATCATTGATTGCTGAAACTTTGACTGTCACGTGAAGGGATTATGCCAACTAAATGATCATGCAATGTGGCTTAATGTTTGGGAACTATGGACCTTTGAAATATGTCTCTTTCGAGCTCTTTTGGTCAGTCCCCTTTATTTACCACATACACACCATTTCAAGAGAAAGCAGAATAATATGCGTTTGTACTGTTGCCACTACATACGATAACAAACCCATAGCCAAAATCTGAGTTAGCGCTCTTGGTGGATCGTTCATTGGCCAGCGGAGTCCTCAGCATAATATCAAGAAAGGTGATGAAGCCACATTTACACACGTACACGTGCATATAGTAGCAAGGCCATAACACCAGCAAAGAGTTGAAACACCATGTAAGAGATACAACACAGATTTTTCCATAATCTCGTTCACCCTTCAACAAAGTCCCTCTAGACAATTAATTCCACAAGTGCTATTAAGTCTGTTAACATTAATAACATGGGGTTGAGCAATTCAAACATCACTTCTACTACAATTTTCTCAACTCTCAAGTCTTGAAAGACTTTCTCTTGTGCATAGTTATTCTTGGTTAGTATCATTTCATTTAAAAAACAGTCCCATGACAAGTCTTGGTTGTCTAAACTAAACAGAACAAAGACTACAAAATTATTTCAGATACTAGAACAAAACCTTTGTCTTAATTATCAAGACTTACTCCCATCTGCACACATATCACACATACTACTACTACATCTACTCTAAGTATTTCTACTGCAAAAGATGGGGGTCGTAGGACATACCTTCACGGTTGTGAATTTACACGCTTCTCGTCCCTACTCTTGCATTCCTCGTTGTCCAGCGTTGATCAAGTCCTCTGAAAACAAAATGCAAACAAACTCCGAAGGGCTAGATAAATAGCAAGAGCAGAGCAACGCTCATTCTATTTTTTGGGTTTCTGAAAACTAACTTGCAACTGAAAAGTCGCAAAGGCAAAAGAAAAAAGCAAAAGCAAATAAAAGTAAAACTGTAACTAGCACAAATGACAGAGGTGACAAGGGGCCACCCTGTATAACTCCACGTTTACACATGAAGTGGCTACCTGGGACACCATTTAAAAGCATCGATGAAGAATCAGAGGAGAGCAGTCTCTGAACCCAACCAATCAATCTCGCATCAGAACCCTTGTGCTTAAGAATTTGTAGTATGGCAACATGCTCAATTGTAACAAAGGCCTTTGTGAAGTCCAGCTTTAAAAGAATGATAGGTCTTTTAGAGGCCTGGCAGTGATAAATGTATTCAAAACACCACCCAATGCAATACTGGATTGTTTTTTCTTCTTCTCAAAAAACCATACTGGTGTTGATGGATACATGTTAGGATGACCTTCTGCAAGCGGTTGACCAAGAGTTTTGTCAGAAACGTCAGACAAGTGCTTGTGAAAGATATTGGCCTGTAGTCGTTTAGCATTTCAGGGCTCAGCTTCTTTGGAATTAGAGTGATCAGAGAAGTGTTTAGACACTCAATATTCAGGTCACCATTCTAAAAATCCTTGACTAAATTCATAGTCATCTTTGATTTACAACCCAACACTTCTTAAAAATCAGCCCATTAAAGCCATCTGGCCCATGGCCCTGTCAGATGGCATTTGTTTAATAACCAGATTAATCTCTTCATCTAAGAATGGCCTAGACAATTCCTCCAGCCAATCAACGCGTTTGATTAAAGTGTCCAGGTTAAAGCCCATGCAGATGCCATCTGTGCAGCCCATCCTATATTTGAAATCTTGCAAGAACATTCCTACCATTGCTGAATGATTAGTGACCATCTGACCATGTGCACATAAAACACTTGATATAGTATTATTCTGAATCTTTCAGTTGCCATTGTTAGAATACATACGTGTAGTTAGAGATAAGAAAAGATAAAGATAGAATTAGTTTAAACATATTGTGTTTAGTCTTGTACTCCAAGTCTCTTCCCTCATGATGTACTCTATATATACCCCTATGAGGGTCAGATCAATACAACACACAATATTGTCATCCTACAATTTTCCACATGGCATTAGAGCGGTTAGTCTCATGACGTCGATCCTAGGACTTCTCACCACTTTCGCAGCGCGCCGCCCCCGAGGAGATTAATCTCTTCTCCTCGGAGGCGCGGCATCCGATCAATCAAAAAGATTGATTTACTAGTTTAGATTAGATCAATTTCGAAATTTTCTCTAGTAGATTTTTTTTAGCCACCAAATAATCCTTTTGATCCTCAAACATCCGGCGCAATCGCAGCAGCGCTGGCATCGCAGAAGCGCGATCCGATAGAGTCATCCTCCAGCCCAACACCGTCTTCAAGCTTCAGTAGATCCGGCACCGGAAGGTGTGCAAGGGTGAGCGACTGACGCGCCACGTACCACGGGTGGCCGGCAACTCTAGGGCGATCCAGAGGAGCAGCGCACGAAGGTCGAAGGGCCCAGGCGTCCCGGTGGAGCTGCGCCACGACATCGACTCCTACGCGAGATCGCGGGTGATCTACCCGATACAGGCAGGTCTCCTCCCGGCGCACACCAACATCAGCAGGCCAAGAGCATCCCACGTCCATGTGTTAATCCATGCACATGATGGATGTGGTCTGATGGA
Organism: Triticum aestivum; assembly: GCF_018294505.1. Taxonomy (NCBI): domain Eukaryota; kingdom Viridiplantae; phylum Streptophyta; class Magnoliopsida; order Poales; family Poaceae; genus Triticum; species Triticum aestivum. The sequence goes on along the minus strand of NC_057810.1, from coordinate 711,880,277 downwards.
TTTTAGCCAGGTTCACGCACACGATCGGCTCCAAAAGAGCACGAGCAGATGCGTTCACGAAGCACCAGATGCCGGCAACTCCACGACGCGGCAGATCAATCTACTTCGACTCAAGCAACTCCATGCATGACGCTATGCCGATACGGCCGGGAAGACGACGCAAACGCGCGGGCTCTGCATCGACCATCCGCCCGCCGGACCAGCAATTCCAAGCGGGACGCTACGTTCACGTTCAGACTCCCTGCCTCGACAACCCTCCATCACCACGTCCGCTCTACATCAACATGCGGGCATCATGCGAGGAGCAGCTCAGGCCGGCCGAACAAGCCCAAATAGGAGACCGGCACACCATCTACGCGTCCTGCACGGACGCCGGACGGGAGCAACGCAGGTCAGCCATCTGCATCATCAGTCTTCATCGAGCGAACCAGCCATGTATCGATCACGGGAGGGTAAACGCCCGCACGCATCTACATGCGTGTTTACATCAACACTTCTGCATCACCGGGCTATGGATCTACATCTGCATCAACCAGACCAACGACATGCATCTACGTAACCGATCTTCATCTGCATTGACCCCGAGCCGAACGACATCAACCTGTACGACTACGCCGGGCTATGAGCGAACATACCATGGCGCGACATCGACACCCTGTCGCCACGAGGGAGGCCTTCAAGCAACGCATCATCGTCGACACGCTGCTGCAACGCCATCCCGACACTTCATCTCCAAGGTCTTCATCAACGTGGTCTTCACCAACATCTTCGTCAACACACCGCCGCTGCCTTGTCCACAAGATGGACACCTAGCGTCCTCTGACAGACTTTTCTGCAAGACGCGACATCGACGATGGCAATGACCGCGTCACGACGACGGAATCGACCGCGTCATCCACGACGGCACGACTGCATCGACATGGTATCACTACAGTGACGACCCCACACGGCCATACGGTTCTGGCAAAACCGATGTGTGCTCGATGGGCTTCCTCCGGTCTTGGCAAAACCGGTGGACTCATCGCCGACGGCATCCTCTGACATCCACAAGGTGCACCGTCCACGTCTGCAGCTCCGTCATAGCGCATTCTTTTGCGCCTCTGGCTTTGTGCGGCTTCATCATCCACGACGACTCCTACATCGACCATGACTACTTCGACCACGGCTTCATCACGATCGGTGACCTCGACATCGACCACACGACTAGTCTACAGCAACACATCGGTAACAACTCCAGTCAATAGCGTCCGCGTCGTCACCAGCGTCCACGCCACTCCCGCTATGACTGCGGGAGGGAATAGAGGAGAAGGCAGGAAGGCACCAAAAGGGGAGGCAGTCACCGCCCTAGGTGTCGGCCCATCAGAGACGCAGTTGATGATGGCGCAGTGGAGAAGACGACGAAAGCGCAAGACTACAAATTCAGTCGCAATCGTCCGCTTCACTCCCGCTACGACTGAGGGGGAATATTAGAATACATACGTGTAGTTAGAGATAAGAAAAGATAAAGATAGAATCAGTTTAAACATATTGTGTTTAGTCTTGTACTCCAAGTCTCTTCCCTCATGATGTACTCTATATATACCCCTATGAGGGTCAGATCAATACAACACACAATATTGTCATCCTACAATTTTCCACAGCCATTGCATGAAATAATTTCATATTCTCTTCCCCAATTTTGATGTTTCTGATGGTACAACGTTGCTTCCAGTAAATATATTGTAGCCTTAGAATTTCCTCCAGTTGTAGCTTCACAATTCTTTTGAAATTGGTCTCACGAACTGATATTGGTCTCAGTAACCTTAGAATTTCCTCCAGTTGTTGCCCTTCTAGGCCATCCAAGAATAGAATCACTTTATTGCAACCAGAAATTAAAGCTTTTACCTGGAAAGACTAGTATGCCAGCATTTTCGAGCATATCTCAAAGCTTTAAATTTTTCTGATAAAACAGCAACAGTAGAACACCTTCGAATTGTCCTATTCCAAACCCCAGTAACACTGTCCAAAAAACCCGGCAAATCAGGCCAGTAGTACTAATTGCATCAGAGATGTACTCAGAATCCAAAGGGATCCCCAAAATCATCACCCACCCCCTATGAAAACCCTGGGTAGATCTGAAGTTGATGCCTTGGTCATGAGGAATAAATCGGGCAAAGTAACCATTGCCCAGTTCATATGGAGGATTATCCATGATAGCGAGCCTAGCAGTAGGACTACGGGATTCAAACAGACCAACTCCTTCAATCCAAGACTGAGCACTAAGAGCATCTCACTGGAGCTAAGTAATCATAAAGTCACTGACCATCTCGAGTGTAATTTCGTGAATTATCATTTTTTTCCCTCAAAAAAAAAAAGACAGGCTAGCCTGATTTACAATGCACATGCACATGATTTACTGTTTTCCCTAGTTTGTATGGTTCCTTCGAAGGTCGGTATAATTTTCATGACTTACTGATATAGGTTAGCTTCATTGACACTTACATGTACATGACTTGCAGTTTTCCCTAGTTTGTTTGTTTGCATCGGAGGTCAATGTAAATTTTTGGCTTGTGGTTTGGTTTATATTTCCTAGTTCAGCATTTCTGCCAGTAGCTCTGATATTTTTGTTGCAAGCTTCAGTTTTTCTGATATAGATGAGCTTCATTGTTCTGCTGTGAGACATACAGCGGAATGTACCTGAGATACGGTTCTCAGTTAATGTAATTAAGTAGTAGTGCTGTTGTAGTAATTGTTTAAATCCTGCTATTTTCAACTAGCTGATTTTATGTATGTTGAGTTAATTTTGTCCTCATAGGCATATAATTTTTTTAATGTATGTTTGTGTAATAATATTCCCCTCTGAGGCCTATAGAATGATCTTCTCTTTGTTTTTGTATGTTTGTGTAATAATATTTCCATCCAAAATGTTGTGATTTACACTACTGCATTCTTTGTCTGAACTTCGTAGGTTAATTTACAATAGTTTTTAGAGGTTTCGAATTTTCTGCTTCATGGTTCATTGTAATTTCTGCCGCTCCGGTTGATCATCTTTGAAGTTTTATCTTCAATAGACCGAATTTGACATGGGAGGAGTCCGTTAAGAGAGACCTGAAGGGTTGGAGTATCACCAAAGAGCTAGCTATGGACAAGGGTGCGTGGAAGCTTGCTATCCATGTGCCAGAGCCATGAGTTGGTTGCGAGATCTTATGAGTTTCACCTCTAGCCTACCCCAACTTGTTTGGGACTAAAGGCTTTGTTATTGTTGTTGTTGTTGTAGTAGTAGTATTTGAGCTTTCTTATCATTTACTATTCTATGTAGACACTTTTTACAGTGCAAATGAACATGATTTACTCTGTCGAGTAGTCGGTTTTTATGTACACAGTTCACTGAAATTTGTTTAAGTAGCACTGAAATTGTTGTTGTTTTTTCTGTTTTAGGCTAACTTTGCTTACAACTCTAGTATTCATCATACTGAGGACTTTCATTTCTGCTTTATAGGCCAGTGGAATATTTTTTTCCCTTCTGTTTTTCGTGTTTGAAGTTTAAGTTCTTTAGCATTTAAGCACTTTTATCATTTACTGTTCTATATACACTTCTTGCAGTGCCAATGCTCATGATTTACAGTGTGGAGTAGTCATATTTTTGCTTGAAATCTAAGTGCAGTATGTCTAGTGGCTAACTGCATTTACAGTTTCTAAGTGGTCTCTAAATTCTGCAGTATCTAGGTTCATGACTTACTGAAGTATGCTATCTTTTTTACAGTGCCTATATTCATGAGTTACTGATCTGAATAGTAGTTGTATTTTAGCTCCATAGTTCTGTGTAATTTATGCCTTGTCTGTCATCTCTGAATTTTGTTCTTGTGCTTGCTACTCTGTTATTCTCATATACAAGAGGTTCAAGAGCTTAAATTGATTGAATCTATCCCACAATGCTATATGTTGTGATCTCCTTTTTTTAACTAGTTGTTATTTTTGTCTCAGTCAGTTACCCACATTCACAAATTTCCAGTGGGCATTATCAATGTTGGAGAGGAAGGGATCTAATGGACAGAAAAAAATGTATGATCTGAACAGGGTTGTGTGACTGATCTTCGTTAACTGTTCTCTAAGTTCTTTTTACAGTGCAAATGTTAAACGATTTACTTGCATCATTTATTTGTAGTTTTACTGGTCTCTGTAAGCTCTTTTTTGCAGTGCAAATGTACATGAATTACAGTGTCGAAGTCCTGGCCTTTTTATCTCTGAATTTTTCTGTTAGTTTTAGAGAAACAACAGTTATAGCCTCGTACAAGTCCACTCGGACAATGCATTTAGGCCTGGTTAAAAACAGGTGAAAAACAACCCGTTAGTAATTTGTGCGGTAATTATAGTTGTCAGCATGTCATTGGTTGTAAACTTGGAATGAAGGCTAATTCGATTTCAGTCCTAGTGAAGCACGAGAATGTGAGGAGAAATAGAAATTTTATTGTTCTACCAGGACACCATATAGTTGCCTCTGGCTTGTCCCGAGGAAAGAGCCAAGTATAGGTAGGTACTCCCTCCACTAGTGTCAAAAAACGTCTTACATTATGGAACGGAGGGAGTAGGTATGTAACATGATATATAATTTTCTTATGTTCCCTCGTATTGCAATACTACTCCCTCCATTTCAAAATAGATGACTCAACTTTGTATTAACTTTGTAGCTTGCAATCAATGATAAAGTTGTAACTGTAATCAACAAGCTGTGTTAACAGGCAAATTTTATCTGCAGGTTGTGCGAGGAAAGTAAAGCAGTCAGTTTGTTTGACAGAGAAACAGACTGATCTTGATTTTGATACAATACAAAGATGGATTTTTACAAAGGGGGATTTATCGGCAAACTAGATTACATCAGCGGGCGACCCGCGTGAGCTTTGTGGCATCAAGTAGAGGCTGGACCGGCGTTCGATCAGCTGCAGCTCGGCGGTGACCTCGACGGCCTTGAAGGAGACGACGCTGCGTCGATTCTCCCCTTTGGTCTGATTCGTCATCGAAATGCAAAACCTGCCGCCCCCAAAGTAGCTCACCTCGGGGAGGAAGGAGCATCCTACATATCCCGCGGCCCGCGCGACGGTGGGCCGTGCCTCAGGCCAGGACCTGAGGATCGCCGGCGGCCTGGCGTCCATGTCGACGGCACAGAAGTGGCGATTCCCCCAGGAGGAGCAGATGCCGAACAGCAGCCGCCGGCCGCTGCCCAGAAAGTCGGGCACCAGGAATGCCCGGCCCTCCACGGGCAGCTCCCACGCGCCCTCCTTGCGCCACCGTTGGCGCGCCGTGTCGAATGAATAGGTGCCCTGGAGGTGCAGGGAGATCCAGACACGCGCGCCCGCGACGAAGTAGGCCCTGACGTCCTCCCTCCGGCCACGAGCGATGCCGGGCGGGTCAGGAAGGGCGCTCCAGGCCCAGCGGCCGCCGCCGCCGGGGAGGGGCCGCTGCTGCAGAGCCTCGAACCAGGGTCCCCCCCGGGGGAAGTCCAGGCGCGAGTAGGCGGACATGGCGAAGAACATGCGGTCTCCGACCGGGACGAGGAACAGGTGCTGCTTGACGGAGCGCATCTCCGGGCCGGGGGAGACGCCGCCGGCGGCGGCGTCGTAGATCAGGGTCCGGCCGCTGTCGGCGTAGTTAGCGGCGACGATGACGTCACCAGATGCAGAGGCGGCGAACGCCATGCTCTCGAATTGGTCGACTTGCTTGAAGCACGCGACGGCCTCGAGCTGGGCTTGGGCATGGGGTTCCACTTCCACTCCCTCCGGCTGGGAGGGGGAGGGGGAGGGGGAGAAGAGATGCTTGAGATTGATTTTGAAGACGAGGTTGCCCACCTCGCCGGAGTCCTGCGCCACCACAAAAACTCGAGTGCGGTGGCGCAGCTTCCCGGCAGAAATCGACCGGCCGGTCGACATATAAACAAATTTTGTATACTTTGGATCGAGGAACCAACACTCCGCCCCCGGATCCTTCCTGATGATTTTCAAAAAGAAAGAAGAAGTCCTTCTTCCTGATGTAATATGGCGCGAGCCCGCTCCGCCCTGGTGTAATATAGGGTTGGGTTATACGGCGGCAGTCGTCTCCATTTTGGAATCGGAGAGGTGGTCACCCTCCCCATCGTTTTATTTTTCTTTTCTGACAAGACAACTCCACCCTCTTTTCTTTTAGAAACACCCGATTGCTCGTAACAATTAAAGGTAAATTGTTTTTAAAGCGTCTAGAGTCATCCATTCAAAAAAGAAATGGAAAGCCTTGATCGATGAACGTACTTGGAACGGGGGTGATTCCCTAAAAGTGTCAGGCCGTCGAATCATTATTTCTTCACCAGAATTTTGCCTCCACGAAGAATCAGACCAACAAAAAATAGCTTGGCTCACCAAATAAACTCATCAGATTCGAATAATCATATCTACGGGGGCAGAAAACTCTCTAATATCATGGAACCGTCAGAAAAATAAAAGGAAGTTTATTTTCACAAAATTATGATAATCACTAGACGTAGACGAAGAACATACAAGTAGACAACTCCACCCACCTACCAAGTTCAAAAAAAAAAAAAAACTCCACCCTCCTGCATGATCGACTTGGGAGCCGTGGCCTGTCGGGCTTGGTTTGTCCGCCAACAAATAAAAGCACGAATATATTTTAAACACACATTTGTACACCTCAAAAATATTGTACATATTTTCTAAAAGATGGAAACATTTTTAAAAATTACGTGATCATTTTTATAACAATGTTCAACACTTTTTATTTAATTTTTATTTTATCGGAAATGCACGTTGAATAATACATATTTGCAGGCAACGTGCTAGAGCACCCGCGGACCGACCTTGACCAGATCCACCCACGCCCACCACATTCTACGTACTACTTGGCCTTCTACCAGTTCGGTCCAGCATCTCCGGGGTAACATCCTCATGACCAAATTTTTGTTTATGTACCTTCTTTTTCTAAAATATGCCCGAAAGTGCATATCATCTACTCCCTCCGTTTATTTTTATAAGTCGTTTCAGACAAATGAAATTACGCTGTTTTGCACACTGTCTTAAAATATGTACATAGCCTTATAAAAGTGAACGGAGGAAGTACTATTAAAGAAGAAAAGATGTTAAAGAAACCCTCTGCAAGTAATGTTACATGTGGTTCTTTTATTTTTATCTTTTGCGAAAATTCTTGTATTACTCAAAACTCAGAATTACAATCACGACGTACAAAATCAAGAACTTCTCCGGGTGCATGTGATTACAAGCAAGCACTACTTTACCCGGCCACAACCGGCTCAAATGGCCTATCCATTTTTTGTTTATGTACTAACTAGCAAAAAGACTCGTATGTTGTAACGGGTACAGAATAAATTACTCAAACAATAGTATACCACTAAAACTTGCAAGTACTCCTAGAAAAACTAAAACTTGGAAGTAGAAAAACAATATTCATATTACTCAGCGCTTTTGAAAAGAAATCTGTTCTCAAATAAAAAATATTTTCTGTACTAAATCTATAAGGGTAAATGTCATTATTTTTACCCCAAAATATGCGCTTGTGACAGAGAACATCACAATCGAGATTCTGTCAACTTTTTACCATTAATTTAGAGAGTCCTTACACACAACCCCCCTCCCCCCGACCTGCTTTAGTGCTGATTTAACATGCTACGGGGTCGGTTAATTTAACATTCTAATTTTTCTCTCCCGTTTTAGATGATCGAACCAAATCGATTTTCGGTTCAGGGATGAGTCCTACATGTCAGAAGGAGCACACTGAACTAACAATTTTTTACCTACTAATAAAGTGTGGATTGCTTCTGCACATTTGTCATTAGTATTTTTGCAAAACAACCCTATAATTTACAGGAATCAACCCGCAGTCCACCATAGCCTGACCGTAAGTGCAAAAAAAAAAAACGTTTCATATGCAACCCTAACTCACCCGGCGCTGACATTGCTGCCGCGCACGAGAAGACGAGGGTCCCCTCTGCCGCCGCCGCGCCCCCATCCTCTTGTCCCCGGTGGTCGTTATAGTTCACTGGCGCCGACGTGCTACCGTCCTCCTCCTCTCCCTCTCCACCATGCTCTTCCCACCGCCACGGCGCCACATACCACATGCTCGTCAGTCAACGATCATTTGGCAGTTGAAAAGAAACTCATAATACATGCTGGCGCTTAGAGCATCTACAACCATACTTCTCATATCTTCATCAAACGCCCGGCCGGGCTACCCTATCATTATCCGGACGCGAAACCGCCACCTGTTGGGGAATGTAGCATGCAATTTCAAAAAAAAAAAAATCCTACGCTCACACATGATCTATCTAGGAGATGCATAGCAATGGGAGGGGGGGAGTGTGTCCACGTACCCTCGTAGACCGAAAGTGGAAGTGTTAGGTTAACGCAGTTGACGTAGTCGAACGTTTTCACGATCCAACCGATCAAAGTACCGAACGTACGACACCTCCATGTTCAGCACACGTTCAACTCGATGACGCCCCTCGAACTCTTGATCCAGTAGAGGGTCGAGGGAGAGTTCCGTCAGCACGACAGCGTGGTGACGGTGTTGGTGATGTGATCTATGCAGGACTTTGCCTAAGCACTACGACGCTGTGACCGGAGGAGTAAACTGTTGAGGGAGGCACCGCACATGGTTAAGAGAACAATTGACACCGCACACGGCTAAGAGAACAATTGATGTGCCTTTGGGGTTCCCCCTACTCACATACATAAAGGAGGGGGAGAGAGGCTGGTGGCCAGGAGGGGTGCGCCATGGGAGGAGTCCTACTTGGACTCCTAGTCCAAGTAGGATTCCCCCCCCCCTCTTCCTTTCTCCACCGGAGGGAATAGGAAGGAGAGGGACAAGGAAAGGGGGGCACCACCCCTCCTCCTTGTCCTATTCGGACTCCCTAGGAGGGGGCACGCGGCCACCCCCCGCGGGCTTCCCTCTCTCTCCCTTAGGCCCATGTTGGCCCAAAACTTCCCCGGGGGGTTCCGGTAACCCCTCAGTAATCCGGAAAAATATCTGAATCACTCGGAACCATTCCGATGTCTGAATATAACCTTCCAATATATGAATCTTTACATCTCGACCATTTCGAGACTCCTCGTCATGTCCGTGATCTCATCCGGGACTCCAAACAAACTTTGGTTACAAAAACCCATAACTCATAACACAAATCGTCATTGAACGTTAGCGTGCGGACCCTACGGGTTCAGAACTATGTAGACATGATCGAGACACATATCCGATCAATAACCAATAGTGGAACCTGGATGCTCATATTGGCTCCTACATATTCTAGAAGATCTTTATCGGTCAAACCGCACAACAACATGCGTTGTTCCCTTTTGTTGGGGAATGCAGTATTTCAAAATTTTCCTACGATCACGCAAGATCTATCTAGGTGATGCATAGCATTCATAGGGGAGAGTGTTGTCTACGTACCCTCGTCGACCGAAAGCGGAAGCGTTATGACAACGCGGTTGATGTAGTCGTACGTCTTCACGATCCGACCGATCCACGTACCGAACGTACATCAGCTCCGCGTTCAGCACAGGTTCATCTCGATGATGTCCCTCGTACTCTTGATCCAGTTGAGGCCGAGGGTGAGTTCCGTCAGCACGACGGCGTGGCGACGGTGATGATGATGCTACCGGCACAGGGCTTCGCCTAAGCTCCGCAACGGTATGATCGAGGTGTGTACCTGTGGAGGGGGCACCGCACACGGCTAAAAGATCAACTTGTGTTCTATGGGGTGCCCCCTGGCCACGTATATAAAGGAGGGAGGAGGAGGAGGGCGGCCTAGGAGGGGCACGCCTATATGGGGAGTCCAACTAGGATTCCCAATCCTACTTGGAGCCCCCCTCCTTTTCCAAGAGGGGAGAGAGGGAAGGAGTAGGAGAGGGAGAAGGAAAGAGAGGGGGGGGGGGGGCGCCGCCCCCTCCCTAGTCCAATTTGGACTTGCCATGGGAGGGCACCCTTTGAGGCACTTCTCTCCTTTCCCGTATGGCCCATTAAGGCCCACTACTTCCCCCGGCAAATTCTCTAACTCTCCGGTACTCCGAAAAATACCCGAATCACTCGGAACCTTTCCGATGTCCGAATATAGCCTTCCAATATATCGATCTTTACGTCTCGACCATTTTGAGACTCCTCGTCACGTCCGTGATCTCATCCGGGACTCCGAAAAACCTTCGGTCATCAAATTACATAACTCAAAATACAAATCGTCATCGAATGTTAAGCGTGCGGACCCTCGGGTTCGAGAACTACATAGACATGACTGAGACACGTCTCCAGTCAATAACCAATAGCGGAACCTGGATGCTCATATTGGTTCCTACACATTCTTCGAAGATCTTTTTTGGTCAAACCGCATAACAAGATACGTTGTTCCCTTTGTCATCGGTATGTTACTTGCCCGAGATTCGATCGCCGGTATCTCAATACCTAGTTCAATCTCGTTACCGGCAAGTCTCTTTACTCGTTCCGTAATAATTCATCCCGCAACTAACTCATTACTCAGAATGCTTGCAAGGCTTATAGTGATGAGTATTACCGAGAGGGCCCAGAGATACCTCTCCGAAACACGGAGTGACAAATCCTAATCTCGATCTATGCCAACCCAACAAACACCTTCGAAGACACCTGTAGATCATCTTTATAATCACCCAGTTACGTTGTGACGTTTGATAGCACATAAGGTGTTCCTCCAGTATTCGGGAGTTGCATAATCTCATAGTCTGAGGAGCATGTATAAGTTGTGAAGAAAGCAGTAGCAATGAAATTGCAACGATCATAATGCTAAGCTAACGGATGTGTCATGTCCATCACATCATTCTCCTAATGATGTGCCCGTTCATCAACTGACAACACTTGTCTATGGTTAGGAAACATAACCATTTTTGATAAACGAGCTAGTCAAGTAGAGGCATACTACGGACACTTTGTTTTGTCTATGTATTCACACATGTACTAAGTTTCCGATTAATACAATTCTAGAATGAATAATAAACATTTATCATGAAATAAGGATAAAAATAATTACTTTATTATTTCCTCTAGGGCATATTTCCTTTAGTCTCCCACTTGCACTAGAGTCAATAATCTAGTTCACATTGTCATGTGATTTAACACCAATAGTTCACATCTTTATGTGATTAGTTCACATCGCCATGTGACTAGCACCCAACGGGTTTACTAGAGTCAATAATTTAGTTCACATCGCTATGTGATTAACACCCAAAGAGTACTAAGGTGTGATCATGTTTTGCTCGAGAGAGAAGTTTAGTCAACGGGTCTGTCACATTCAGAGTCGTATGTAGTTTGCAAATATTCTATGTCTACAATGCTCTGCATAGAGCTACTCTAGCTAATTGCTCGCACTTTCAATATGTATCCAGATTGAGACTTAGAGTCATCTGGATCGGTGTAAAAGCTTGCATCGATGTAACTCTTTACGACGAGCTCTTTTATCACCTCCATAATCGAGAAATATTTCCTTAGTCCTAACTAAGGATAATCTTGACCGCTGTCCAGTGATCTACTCCTAGATCAAAATTGTACTCCCTTGCCAAACTCAGGGCAGGGTACACAATAGGTCTGGTACACAGTATAGCATACTTTATAGAACAATATGACTGTGGCATAGGGAATGACTTTCATTCTCTTTCTATTTTCTACCGTGCTCGGGCTTTGAGTCTAACTCAAATTTACACCTTGTAATACAGACAAGAACTCCTTCTTTGACTGATCCATTTTGAACTCTTTCAAAAACTTGTCAAGGTATTTACTCATTGAAAAATCTTATCAAGCGTCTTGATCTATATCTATAGATCTTGATGCCCTATATGTAAGCAGCTTCACCGAGGTCTTTCATTGAAAAACTCTTATTCAAGTATCCCTTTATGCTATCCAGAAATTCTATATCATTTCCAATCAACAATATGTCAGCCACATATAATATTAGAAATGCTACAGAGCTCCCACTCACTTTCTTATAAATACAGACTTCTCCAAAAGTCTGTATAAAACCATATTCTTTGATCAACTCATCAAAGCGTATATTCCAACTCCGAGATGCTTGCACCAGTCCATAGATGGATCGCTGGAGCTTGCACACCTTCTTAGTACCTTTAGGATCGACAAAACCTTCTGGTTGCATCATATACAACTCTTCCTTAAGAAATATCCATTTAAGGAATGCAGTTTTGACATCCATTTGCCAGATTTCATAGCAACTGCTAACATGATTCGGACGGATTTAAGCATCACTACAGTCGAGAAAGTCTCATTGTAGTCAACACCTTAAACTTGTCGAAAACCTTTTTGCGTCAAGTCGAGCTTTGTAGATAGTAACACTACTATCAGTGTCTATCTTCCTCTTAAAGATCCATTTATTTAATATGGCTTGCCGATCATCGGGCAAGTCCACACTTTGTTCTCATACATGGATCCCATCTCAGATTTCATGGCCTCAAGACATTTCGCGGAATCTGGGCTCATCATCGCTTCCTCATAGTTTGTAGGTTCATCATGGTCTAGTAACATGACTTTTAGAATAGGATTACCATACCACTCTGGTGCGGACCGTACTCTGGAAGACCTACGAGGTTTTGTAGTAACTTGATCTGAAGTCTCATGATCATCATCATTAGCTTCCTCACTAATTGGTGTAGGAATCACTAGAACTGATTTGTGTGATGAACTACTTTCCAATTTGAGAGAAGGTACAATTACCTCATCAAGCTCTACTTTCCTCCCACTCACTTCTTTCGAGAGAAACTCCTTCTCTAGAAAGGATCCATTCTTAGCAACGAATATCTTGCCTTCGGATCTGTGGTAGAAGGTGTACCCAACAGTTTCCTTTGGGTATCCTATGAAGACACACTTCTCCGATTTGGGTTCAAGCTTATCAGGTTGAAGCTTTTTCACATAAGCATCACAACCCCAAACTTTAAGAAACGACAGCTTAGGTTTCTTGTCAAACCATAGTTCATATGGTGTCGTCTCAACGGATTTTGACAGTGCCCTGTTTAAAGCGAATGCAGCTGTCTCTAATGCATAACCCCAAAACGATAGTGGTAAACCGATAAGAGACATCATAGATCGCACCATATCCAATAAAGTGCGGTTGCGACGTTTGGACACACCATTACGTTGTGGTGTTCCAGGTAGCGTGAGCTGTGAAACTAATCCACATTGTTTTAAATGAAGGCCAAACTCGTAACTCAAATATTCTCCTCCACGATCAGATCATAGAAACTTTTATTTTCTTGTTACGATGATTCTCCACTTCACTCTGAAAATCTTTGAGCTTTTCAAATGTTTCAGACTTGTGTTTCATTAAGTAGATATACCCATATCCGCTCAAATCATCTGTGAAGGTCAGAAAATAAGGATACTGTATTATAATGCTACTGCCAAACTAAGCAAAATAAGAAGCATAAAAGATAAACATCACATGTAATCAAAATATGTGACATGATATGGCCATCATCATCTTGTGCCTTTGATCTTCATCTCCAAAGTACCGTCATGATCTCCATCATCACCGGCATGACACCATGATCTCCATCATCCTGATCTCTATCAACGTGTCGTCACATGGTCGTCTCACCAACTATTGCTTTTGCAACTATTGCTATCGCATAGAGAGAAAGTAAAGCAATTATATGTCGCTTACATCTTATGCAATAAAGAGACAATCATAAGGCTTCTGCCAATTGCCGATAACTTTAACAAAACATGATCATCTCATACAACAATTTATATATCATCACGTCTTGACCATATCACATCACAACATGCCCTGCAAAAACAAGTTAGACATCCTCTACTTTGTTGTTGCAAGTTTTACGTGGATGCTATGGGCTTACCAAGAACCATTCTTACCTACGCATCAAAACCACAATGATTTTTCGTCAAGTGTGTTGTTTTAACCTTCAACAAGGACCGGGGGTAGCTACACTCGATTCAACTAAAGTTGGAGAAACAGACACTCACTAGCCACCTGTGTGCGAAGCACATCGGTAGAACTAGTCTCGCGTAAGCATACGCATAATATCGATCTGAGCCGCTTCATCCAACAATATCGCCGAATCAAAGTATGACATGCTGGTAAGCAGTATGACTATTATTGCCCACAACTCTTTGTGTTCTACTCGTGCATATATCATCTACGCATAGACCTGGCTCGGATGCCACTGTTGGGGAATGCAATATTTCAAAATTTTACTGCGATCATGCAAGATCTATCTAGGTGATGCATAGCAACAAGAGGGGAGAGTGTTGTCTATGTACCCTCGTAGACCGAAAGCAAAAGCATTATGACAACGCGGTTGATGTAGTCGTACGTCTTCACAATCCGACCGATCCAAGTACCGAATCTACGGCACCTCCGTGTTCAGCACACGTTCAGCTTGATGACGTCCCTCATAATCTTGATCCAGTTGAAGCCGAGGGTGAGTTCCGTCAGCACAACGGCGTGGCGACAGTGATGATGATGCTACTGGCGCAGGGCTTCTCCTAAGCTCCGCAACGGTATGATCGAGGTGTGTAACTATGGAGGGGGCACCGCACACGGCTAAAAGATCAACTTGTGTGTCTATGGGGTGCCCCAGGCCACGTATATAAAGGAGGGAGGAGGAGGGGAGCGGCCTAGGAGGGGCGCACCTATAGGGGGAGTCCAACTAGGATTCCCAATCCTAGTTGGAGTCCCCTTCCTTTTCCAAGAGGGGAGAGAGGGAACGAGTAGGAGAGGGAGAAGGAAAGAGAGGGGGCGCCACCCCCTCCCTAGTTCAATTCGGACTTGCCATGGGTGGGGGGCACGACCACCCTTTGAGGCACTTCTCTCCTTTCCCGTATGGCCCATTAAGGCCCATGACTTCCCGCGGCGAATTTTTGTAACTCTCCGGTACTCCAAAAAATACCCGAATCACTCGGAACCTTTCCGATGTCCGAATATAGCCTTCCAATATATCGATCTTTACGCCTCGACCATTTTTAGACTCCTCGTCACATACGTGATCTCATCCGAGACTTTGAATAACCTTCGATCACCAAAACACATAACTCATAACACAAATCGTCATTTAACGTTAGCGTGCGGACCCTACGGGTTCAGAACTATGTATACATGATCGAGACACATATCCGATCAATAACCAATAGGGGAACCTGGATGATCATATTGGCTCCTACATATTCTACGAAGATCTTTATCGGTCAAACCGCACAACAACATGCGTTGTTCCCTTTTGTTGGGGAATGCAGTATTTCAAAATTTTCCTACGATCACGCAAGATCTATCTAGGTGATGCATAGCAATCAGAGGGGAGAGTGTTGTCTACGTACCCTCGTCGACCGAAAGCGGAAGCGTTATGACAACGCGGTTGATGTAGTCGTACGTCTTCACGATCCGACCGATCCAAGTACCGAACGTACAGCAGCTCCGCGTTCAGCACAGGTTCATCTCGATGATGTCCCTCGTACTCTTGATCCAGTTGAGGCCGAGGCTGAGTTCCATTAGCACGACGGCGTGGCGACGGTGATGATGATGCTACCGGCGCAGGGCTTCGCCTAAGCTCCGCAACGGTATGATCGAGGTGTGTACCTGTGGAGGGGGCACCGGACACGGCTAAAAGATCAACTTGTGTGTCTATGGGGTGCCCCCTGGCCACATATATAAAGGAGGGAGGAGGAGGAGGGCGTCCTAGGAGGGGCGCGCCTATATGGGGAGTCCAACTAGGATTCCCAATCCTACTTGGAGTCCCCTTCCTTTTCCAAGAGGGGAGAGAGGGAAGGAGTAGGAGAGGGAGAAGGAAAGAGAGGGGGGGGGGGGCTCCGCCCCCTCCCTAGTCCAATTTGGACTTGCCATGGGGGGGGGCACCCTTTGAGGCACTTCTCTCCTTTCCCGTATGGCCCATTAAGGCCCACTACTTCCCCCGCGAATTCTCTAACTCTCCGGTACTCCGAAAAATACCCGAATCACTCGGAACCTTTCCGATGTCCGAATATAGCCTTCCAATATATCAATCTTTATGTCTCGACCATATCGAGACTCCTCGTCACGTCCGTGATCTCATCCGGGACTCCGAAAAACCTTCGGTCATCAAATCACATAACTCATAATACAAATCGTCATCGAATGTTAAGCGTGCGGACCCTACGGGTTCGAGAACTACGTAGACATGACTGAGACACGTCTCCGGTCAATAACCAATAGCGGAACCTGGATGCCCATATTGGTTCCTACACATTTTTCGAAGATCTTTTTTGGTCAAACCGCATAACAACATACGTTGTTCCCTTTGTCATCGGTATGTTACTTGCCCGAGATTCGATCGTCGGTATCTCAATACCTAGTTCAATCTCGTTACCGGCAAGTCCCTTTACTAGTTTCGTAATACTTCATCCCGCAACTAACTCATTAGTCAGAATGCTTTCCAGGCTTATAGTGATGAGTATTACCGAGAGGGCCCAGAGATACCTCTCCGAAACACGGAGTGACAAATCCTAATATCGATCTATACCAACCCAACAAACACCTTCGGAGACACCTGTAGAGCATCTTTGTAATCACCCAGTTACGTTGTGATGTTTGATAGCACACAAGGTGTTCCTCCGGTATTCGGGAGTTGCATAATCTCATAGTCTGAGGAACATGTATAAGTCATGAATAAAGCAGTAGCAATGAAAATGTAACAATCATAATGCTAAGCTAACGGATGGGTCATGTCCATCACATCATTCTGCTAATGATGTGATCCCGTTCATCAAAAGACAACACCTGTCTATGGTTAGGAAAAACAACCATCTTTAATAAACGAGCTAGTCAATTAGAGGCATACTAGGGACAGTTTGTTTTGTCTATGTGTTCACACATGTACTTAGTTTCCGGTTAATACAATTCTAGCATGAATAATAAACATTTATCATGAAATAAGGAAATAAATAATAACTTTATTATTTCCTAGGGCATATTTCCTTCACCTTTGTCATCGGTATGTTACTTGCCTGAGATTCCATCGTCGATATCTTCATACCTAGTTCAATCTCATTACCGGCAAGCCTCTTTTCTCGTTCCGTAATGCATCATCCCGTAACTAACTCATTAGTCACATTGCTTGCAAGGCTTATAGTGATGATATGCAAGTGTGACTTGCAAAAGTACTAATGATAAAGAACTCGGTTGATTTTCTGAAATGGAATGAGGAAAAAGTACTCCCATACCAGTTAACAGATAACTTCATTACGTATGAAGTAATCAGATAAATGAAGTAGATAATTGAAGTTTCCTCAATTCACAAGAGTTATGAATGTTTTTTCGAAATTGTGGAGGAAAAGTTATTGCCACATTTCGAGGGGGAGAAAGAAATATGAGATAAATTATGAATGATGAAACTCCCCTATACTTTAGATAATGTGATGCACATTATGCATCTAAAGTGATCCATTAATGAAGAATGTGATCGTCTGGGGGAGTACAACAGTCACAATAATACCCCTAAAGAAAATAAATAGCTATATTCCTAGATCTTTTACAGTTTCAAAACCAGACTAAGGAATAGTAAGATGGTGCTTAAAGTGCCATAAAAAGAAAGTTTTAACAGAATAAACCCAAACAATAAAGTTTAAAGATACCCCAATTTTAGTGAAGATGGAGTAATTAGGGGGAGCATGGTACGAAAATACCTAAGACTCAAATAGATTGTATTTGGGGGAGCATGTTGTACGACCTATATAACACATGTTGTTAGCTCTATAAATGAGGAATGAGTAAACACGGATCTTGTGATAAAGGTCCCTGTAAAACCTACTACCTCTTGGAAATGAAAGACTATACAATTAATTTTCCTCTTGGCAATGATAGAGAAACAACAGCCCCATATGAAAGAAGTGCCAGTACCAAAGGCATAGATAGTCTCAATGAATGAGAAAATCCGGTTCTTCTGATTACTATAAAATCTATGTTAATGGAGGTTGATTCTGTTGGGGAACGTAGCAGAAATTCAAAATTTTCTACGCATCACCAAGATCAATCTATGGAGAGACTAGCAACGAGAGAGAGGAGTGCATCTACATACCCTTGTAGATCGCGAGCGGAAGTGTTCAAGAGAACGGGGTTGAGGGAGTCGTACTCGTCGTGATCCAAGCCACCGATGATCCTAGTACCGAACGGATGGCACCTCCGCGTTCAACACATGTACGGTTGGGAGAGACGTCTCCTCCTTCTTGATCCAGCAAGGGGAAGGAGAGGTTGATGGAGATCCAGCAGCACGACGGCGTGGTGGTGGAAGTAGCGGCGATCTCGGCACGGCTTCGCCAAGCTCAGCGAGAGGGAGAGGTGTTACAGGGGGAGAGGGAGGCGCCAGGGACTAAGGTGTGCAGCCCTCCCTCCCCCTCTTTATATAGGGGCCCTGGGGGGGCCCTAGAGATCTAATCTCAAAGGGGGGGGGGGCGGCGGACAAGGGGGGAACTTGCCCCCCAAGTCAGGTGGGGTGCCCCCACCCCTAGGGTTTCCAACCCTAGGCGCAGGGGGAGGCCCAAGGGGGCCGCACCAGCGCACCAGGGGCTGGTTCCCTTCCCACTTCAGCCCATGGGGCCCTCCAGGATAGGTGACCCCACCCGGTGGACCCTCGGGACCCTTCCGGTGGTCCCGGTACAATACCGGTGACCCCCGAAACTTTCCCGGTGGCCGAAACTAGACTTCCTATATACAAATCTTCACCTCCGGACCATTCGGGAACTCCTCGTGACTTCCGGGATCTCATCCGGGACTCTGAACAACTTTCGGGTTACCGCATACTAATATCTCTACAACCGTAGCGTCACCGAACCTTAAGTGTGTAGACCCTACGGGTTCAGGAATCACGCACACATGACCGAGACAGCTCTCCGGCCAATAACCAACAGTGTGATCTGGATACCCATGTTGCCTCCCACATGTTCCATGATGATCTCATCGAATGAACCACGATGTCGAGGATTCAAGTAATCCTGTATACAGTTCCCTTTGTCAATCGGTACGTTACTAGCCCGAGATTTGATCGTCGGTATCCCAATACCTCGTTCAATCTCGTTACCGGCAAGTCACTTTACTCGTACCGTAATGCATGATCCAGTGACCAACCACTTGGTCACATTGAGCTCATTATGATGATGCATTACCGAGTGGGCCCAGAGATACCTCTTCGTCATATGGAGTGACAAATCCCAGTCTCGATCCGTGTCAACCCAACAGATACTTTCGGGGATATCTGTAGTATACCTTTATAGTCACCCAGTTACGTTGTGACGTTTAGTACACCCAAAGCACTCCTACGGTATCCGGTAGTTACACGATCTCATGGTCTAAGGAAATGATACTTGACATTGTAAAAGCTCTAGCAAACGAACTACACGATCTTGTGCTATGCTTAGGATTGGGTCTTGTCCATCACATCATTCTCCTAATGATGTGATCCCGTTATCAATGACATCCAATGTCCATGGTCAGGAAACCATGACCATCTGTTGATCAATGAGCTAGTCAACTAGAGGCTCACTAGGGACATGTTGTGGTCTATGTATTCACACATGTATTACAATTTCCGGATAACACAATTATAGCATGAATAATAGACAATTATCATGAACAAGGAAATACAATAATAACCATTTTATTATTGCCTCTAGGGCATATTTCCAACAGTCTCCCACTTGCACTAGAGTCAATAATCTAGTTCACATCACTATGTGATTGTAATGAATCAACACCCATGGGGTTTGATCATATCTCGCTTGTGAGAGAGGTTATTAGTCAACGGATCTGAACCTTTCAGATCCGTGTGTGCTTTGTAAATCTCTATGTCATCTTGTAGATGCAGCTACCACGCGCTATTTGGAGCTATTCCAAATAACTGTTCTACTATACGAATCAGGTTTACTACTCAGAGTCATCCAGATTAGTGTCAAAGTTTTCATCGACGTAACCCTTTACGATGAACTCTTTTACCACCTCCATAATCGAGAAAATTACTTAGTCCACTATTTACTAAGGATAACCTTGACCGCTATCCTGTGATCCATTCCTGGATCACACTTGTACCCCTTGACTGACTCATGGCAATGCACACTTCAGGTGCGGTACACAACATAGCATACTATAGAGCCTACGTCTAAAGCATAGGGGACGACCTTCGTCCTTTCTCTCTCTTCTGCCGTGGTCATGTCTTGAGTCTTACTCAATATTCACACCTTATAACACAGCCAAGAACTCCTTCTTTGCCAATCTATTTTGAACTCCTTCAAAATCTTGTCATGGTATGTATTTATTTGAAAGTACTATTAAGCGTTTTTGATCTATCCTTATAGATCTTGATGCTCAATGTTCAAGTAGCTTAATCCAGGTTTTCCATTGAAAAACACTTTTCAAATAACCCTATATGCTGTCCAGAAATTCTACATCATTTCTGATCAACAATATGTTAATAACATATACTCATCAGAAATTCTATAGTGCTCCCACTCACTTCTTTGGAAATACAAGTTTCTCATAAACTTTGTATAAACCCAAAATCCTTGATTATCTCATCAAAGCGTATATTCCAACTCCGAGATGCTTACTCCAGTCCTTAGAAGGATTGCTGGAGCTTTGCATACTTGTTAGCATCTTTTAGGATTGACAAAACCTTTTGGTTGTATCACATACAACCTTTCCTCAAGAATATCATCGAGGAAACAATGTTTTGACATCCTATCTGCAAGATTTCATAAATCATGCAGTAACTGCTAATATAATTCCAACAGACTCTATAGCATCGCTACGAGTGAGAAAGTCTCATCGCAGTCAACTCCTTGAACTTGTCGGAAAACATCTTAACGACAAGTCGAGCTTTCGTAATGGTGACACTTACCATCATTGTCCGTCTTCCTTTTAAAATCCATCTGTACTCAACAGCCTTGCGACCATCGAGTAGTTCTGCCAAAGTCTACACTTTGTTTTCATACATGGATCCTCTCTCAGATTTTATGGCCTCGAGCCATTCATCGGAATCCGGGCCCACCATCGCTTCTCCATAGCTCGTAGGTTCATTGTTGTCTAGCAACATGACCTCCAAGACAGGATTACCGTACCAATCCGAAGCAGTACGCGTCCTTGTCGACCTACGAGGTTCGGTAGTGACTCGATCCGAAGTTTCATGATCACTATCATCAGCTTCCACTTCAATTGGTGTAGGTGCCATAGGAACAACTTCCTGTGCCCTGCTACACACTAGTTGAAGTGATGGTTCAAAAACCTCATCAAGTCTCCACCATCCTCCCACTCAATTCTTTCAAGAGAAACCTTTCCTCGAGAAAGGACTCGTTTCTAGAAACAATCACTTTTGCTTCCGGATCTGAAATATGAGGTATACCCAACTGTTTTGGGTGTCCTATGAAGATGTATTTATCCGCTTTGGGTTCGAGCTTATCAGGATGAAACTTTTTCACATAAGTGTCGCAGCCCCAAACTTTCAAGAAATGACAGCTTAGGTTTCTCTAAACCATAGTTCATACAGTGTCATCTCAACGGAATTACGTGGTGCCCTATTTAAAGTGAATGCGGTTGTCTCTAATGCCTAACCCATAAACGATAGTGGTAATTCGATAAGAGACATCATGGTATACTCCATATCCAATACGGTGCATCTATGATGTTCGGACACACCATCACACTATGGTGTTCCAGGCGGTATTAGTTGTGAAACAATTTCCACAATGTCTTAATTGTGTACCAAACATGTAACTCAGACATTCATCTCTATGATCATATCATAGACATTTTATCCTCTTGTCACGAAGATCTTCAGCTTCACTTTGAAATTACTTGAACCTTTCAATAATTCAGACTTGTGTTTCATCAAGTAAATATACTTAGCATCTACTCAAATCATCTGTGAAGTAAGAACATAACGATATCCACTGCATGCCTCAGCACTCATTGGACTGCACACATCAAAATGTATTACTTCCAACAAATTGCTTTCTTGTTCCATCTTGCTCAAAACAAGGCTTTTCAGTCATCTTGCCCATGTGGTATGATTTGCATGTCTCAAGTGATTTAGAATCAAGTGAGTCCAAACGATCCATCTGCATGGAGTTTCTTCATGCGCACATACCAATAGACATGGTCCGCATGTCTCAAACTTTTCAAAAACGAGTGAGTCCAAAGATCCATCAACATGGAGCTTCTTCATGCATTTTATACCAATATGACTCAAATGGCAGTGCCACAAGCAGGTGGTACTATCATTACTATCTTATATCTTTTGGCATGAACATGTGTATCACTATGATCGAGATTCAATAAACCAATCATTTTAGGTGCAAGACCATTAAAGGTATTTTTCAAATAAACAGAGTAACCATTATTCTCCTTAAATGAATAACCGTATTGCGACAGACATAAAACAATCATGTCTATGCTCAACGCAAACACTAAATAATTATTATTTAGGTTTAACACCAATCTCGATGGTAGAGGGAGTATGCGATGCTTGATCACATCAAGCTTGGAAACACTTCCAACACATATCGTCATCTCACCTTTAGCTAGTCTCTATTTATTCCATAGCCTTTTATTTCGAGTTACTAACACTTAGCAACTGAACCGGTATCTATTACCATGGTGCTACTAGGAGTACTAGTAAAGTACACATCAATATAATGTATATCCAATATACTTCTGTCGACCTTGCCAGCCTTCTCATCTAGGGTAGTTCTGCTTCAGTGACCGTTCCCCTTATTACAGAAGCACTTAGTCCCGGGTTTGGGTTCAACCTTGGGTTTCTTCACTAGAGCAGCAACTGATTTGCCATTTCATGAAGTATCCCTTCTTGCCCTTGCCCTTGCCCTTCTTGAAACTAGTGGTTTCACTAACCATCAACAATTGATGCTCCTTCTTGATTTCTACTTTCGTGGTGTCAAACATCGCGAATATTTCAAGGATCATCATATCTATCCCTGATATGTTATAGTTCATCACGATGCTCTAGTAGCTTGGTGGAAATGACTTTGGAGAAACATCACTATCTCATCTGGAAGATTAACTCCCACTCGATTCAAGTGATTGTTGTACCCAGACAATCTGAGTACAAGCTCAACGATTGAGCTTTTCTCCCTTAGTTTGTAGGCTAAGAAACTCGTCAGAGGTCTCATACCTCTTGACGTGGGCACGAGCCTGAAATCCAAATTTCAGCCCTTGGAACATCTCATATGTTCTGCGACATTTCAAAAACGTCTTTGGCGCCACAATTCTAAACCGTTTAACATTATTGAACTATCAGTTAGTCATCAAAACGTGTATGTCAGATGTTCGCAACATCCATAGACGACGTTCAAGTTTCTGCACGCCGAGCGGTGCATTAAGGACATAAGCCTTCTGCGCAGCAATGAGGACAATCCTCAGTTTACGGACCCAATCCGCATAATTTGTACTATCAACTTTCAACTATATTTTCTCTAGGAACATATCTAAATGGTAGAACTAAAGCGCGAGCTTCCGACATAATTTGTAAAGAATTTTTTGACTATATTCATGATAATTAAGTTCATCTAATCACATTATTTGATGAACTCCCACTCAGATAGACATCCCTCTAGTCATCTAAGTGATACATGATCCGAGTCAACTAGGCCGTGTCCGATCATCACGTGAGACGGACTAGTCATCATCGGTGAACATCTTCATGTTGATCGTATCTACTATACGACTCATGTTCGACCTTTTGGTCTCTTGTGTTCCGAGGCCATGTCTGTACATGCTAGGCTCGTCAAGTCAACCTAAGTGTTTCGCATGTGTAAATCTGGCTTACACCCGTTGTATGTGAATGTTAGAATCTATCACACCCGATCATCACGTGGTGCTTCGAAGCAACGATCTTTCGCAACAGTGCCCAGTTAGGGGAACACTTTCTTGAAATTATTATGAGGGATCATCTTATTTACTACCGTCGTTCTAAGCAAATAAGATGCAAAAACATGATAAACATCACATGCACTCAAATAGTGACATGATATGGCCAATATCATTTTTCTCCTTTTGATCTCCATCTTCGGGGCGCCATGATCATCAACGTCACCGGCATGACACCATGATCTCCATCATCATGATCTCCATCGTCATGTCTCCATGAAGTTGTCTCGCCAACTATTACTTCTACTACTATGGCTAGGGTTAGCAATAAAGTTGTCTCACGTAAGTGTACGTGTAAGGTCGGTCCGGGCCGCTTCATCCCACAATACCGTCGAAACAAGATAGGACTAGTAACGGTAAGCATATTGAACAAAATCAACGCCCACAACAACTTGTGTTCTACTCGTGCATAGAATCTACGCAATAGACCTAGCTCATGATGCCACTGTTGGGGAACGTAGCAGAAATTTAAAATTTTCTACGCATCACCAAGATCAATCTATGGAGAGACTAGCAACGAGAGAGAGGAGTGCATCTACATACCCTTGTAGATCGCGAGCGGAAGCGTTCAAGAGAACGGGGTTGAGGGAGTCGTACTCGTCGTGATCCAAATCACCGATGATCCTAGTGCCGAACGGACGGCACCTCCGCGTTCAACACACGTACGGTTGGGAGAGACGTCTCCTCCTTCTTGATCCAGCAAGGGGAAGGATAGGTTGATGGAGATCCAGCAGCACGACGGCGTGGTGGTGGAAGTAGCGGCGATCTCGGCAGGGCTTCGCCAAGCTCAGCGAGAGGGAGAGGTGTTACGGGGGGAGTGGGAGGCGCCAGGGACTAGGGTGCGCAGCCCTCCCCCCTCTTTATATAGGGGGCCTGGGGGGGCGCTGGCCCCCTAGAGATCTAATCTCAAAAGTGGGGGGGGGGCCAAGGGGGGAACTTGCCCCCCAAGTCAGGTGGCGCGCCCCCCACCCCTAGGGTTTCCAACCCTAGGCGCAAGGGGAGGCCCAAGGGGGGCGCACCAGCCCACCAGGGGCTGGTTCCCTTCCCATTTCAGCCCATGGGGCCCTCCGGGATAGGTGACACCACCCGGTGGACCCCCGGGACCTTTCCGGTGGTCCTGGTACAATACCGGTGACCCCCGAAACTTTCCCGGTGGCCGAAACTGGACTTCCTATATACAAATCTTCACCTCCGGACCATTCTGGAACTCTTCGTGATGTCCGGGATCTCATCCGGGACTCCCAACAACTTTCGGGTTACCGCATACTAATATCTCTACAACCCTAGCATCACTGAACCTTAAGTGTGTAGACCCTATGGGTCGTCACCGAACCTTAAGTGTGTAGACCCTACAGGTTCGGGAATCACACATACATGACCGACACATCTCTCCGGCCAATGACCAACAAGGGGATCTAGATACCCATGTTGGCTCCCACATGTTCCACGATGATCTCATCGTATGAACCACGATGTCGAGGATTCAAGTAATCCCATATACAATTCCCTTTGTCAATCGGTACATTACTAGCCCGAGATTCGATCGTCGGTATCCCAATACCTCGTTCAATCTCGTTACCGGCAAGTTACTTTACTCGTACCGTAATGCATCATCCCATGACCAACCACTTGGTCACATTGAGCTCATTATGATGATGCATTACCGAGTGGGCCCAGAGATACCTCTCCGTCATACGGAGTGACAAATCCCAGTCTCGATCCGTGTTAACCCAACAGATACTTTCGGGATACCTGTAGTATACCTTTATAGTCACCCAGTTACGTTGTCACGTTTGGTACACCCAAAGCAGTCCTACGGTATCCGGGAGTTACACGATCTCATGGTCTAAAGAAATTATACTTGACATTGTAAAAGCTCTAGCAAACGAACTACATGATCTGGTTCTATGCTTAGGATTGGGTCTTGTCCACCACATCATTCTCCTAATGATGTGCTCCCGTTATCAATGACATCCAATGTCCATGGTCAGGAAACCATGACCATCTGTTGATCAACGATCTAGTCAACTAGAGGCTCACTAGGGACATGTTGTGGTCTATGTATTCACACATGTATTACGATTTCCGGATAACACAATTATAACATGAATAATAGACAATTATCATGAACAAGGAAATACAATAATAACCATTTTATTATTGCCTCTAGGGCATATTTCCAAAAGATTCTACCTCATTTGAAGCGCTCTATCGAGCTTTGAGAAGTGTCTCTTTGTCTAAATGATAAGAGACTATGTGATATGAAATAAAATTGGTGAATTTCGATGATGTTTGGGACTCATAAGTAATTTCCAATGGAGCCAAAACAGTAGGATGTAAAGGGTCTACAAGGTCAATGTGTCTCCAAAGGAAATATGTAAAGGTGTAAAGCATGACTTAAATTGAAAGATTTTGTGCAAAGAGAATGAAAAGATTACAATGAGTGTTAGTGGCACATCATGATCAACATCATGATCTGAGTTACATCAGATGAAAGTAAAGAACACAAGTGATACTACTTCAAGAAGTTGTTATGACTAGAGCAAGTCTCTAGATAGTGGCATTTAAAGTTAAAGGAATCATATGTTATTTTGGGTTAAAGAAAATGGGAGGACAATTGTATTCATGCAAAATTGTATAATCATTCTAATCCTGTGCATGTGGATGAAGTCCTACTTGCTAGTGGTCATGTCAATCTACTACAGGAGGAGAAAAGAAGTTCTTGTCCTCAAATTTCAAAAGAATGTTCTCGATAGAGTGTCTGTCGTTATTATTATTGAGATTCACCCAAAAAAGAATAAAACAGGGGTATTAGGAATGTCGCATGGACATGCTAAGAAAGATCTCTAAAGTGTGCATGCGAGAAAAAAAACTACGCTTGTTCTTATAGTCAAGGGTAAAGAGCTGGAAACTGTGGTGTTCCAAAAGTTGATGAGAAAAGATTGAAAATGAATATGGTGCCATATGCTTCAGCTGTTGGAAGCTCAATATATTACCCTGACACAATTCACATATCTGGGTTGTTTTGGCAATGTCCAGTCCATATATAGATGACTGGAATGGAGTCAAAGATATCGGCCTGATGCTGAAAGAAATAAGTTCTCTCAAAAGACTGTGAGTACAAAGACAGGACTTGTGAAATGTATAGCGAAATCCACAATTGTCGCTAACTTTCACACTTGGAGTTTTGGTGTGGAAAAGCTCCAAAGAATGAATCAATTATCATCAATGTGATGCATAAACATGTTATAGCTTGATATGAGGCTGAGGACAGGCAAAAAGGTTAAAGAAACATGTACCCGGAGTATAATGGTTGACAGCAGCAATAACCATTAAGTAATTCGCTCCTATGACAACGAGTCAAGTGTGGTGCCAAACACATTGACACAAAGTTATACGTTGTTAACGAGAAAATCTGGAATTATGTTGAAATGCTTGGAGCATGGAAGCAACAGACAAATATTTGCGAATCTGCTTAATGAATTGGCTTACCGCCCAGTGCGTTCAGAGAACACACAGTCGACATGGGTTTATGGTATAGTCTATGTTTTCTGGACAATAAAGGGCCCAAAAGTTAATGTATATATTTCAAAACAGAGAGGTGTGTTGTAGGTGTCAAGTTCATCGGCGATTGAACGTGACGATAGGGCAGCTCATACGCATTAATCTGTGATGAAATGAGTACTTTGAAAAGAGTTATTTCAAAGTGCAAAGTTATAAATTTGAAAGATGAGATCAAGGGGGAGAATGTTAGTATTGATCTCTCCATCAATGGACCCAAAGGCCCATTGGACCCTTGACTCGCTCCCTGATCGGGGGAGCCCAACCCAACTAGGTTGTGGGCCCCTGACGTGTCGACTATAAGAGGGAGGTGGGGGCCACTAGGGCACGTGCGCTAAACCAGAACCGTCGCCCACCTCCCTAACCTCGCCGATCGAGGAAAGCCGGTCAGCGATGGGAAGCTACACAACGCCCTGCCACACTTCACCGTCGACCCCTACACCGACCGTCGCTGACCATGCGCAGACCTTCATCGACGAACCAGCGATGGCCGGAACGCTAAGGTATACACAAAAACAGATCATAGACAGACTACAGATAGTTCGATCTACTCTGAAACCCTAGCCTAGTCGATCCCATGGTCCTAACATCCTTGACTAACCCGTTAATCAAAGATGGTTATGTTTCCTAACCATAGACATGTGTTGTTATTTGATGGACGGGATCACATCATTAGAGAGATGATATGATGGACAAGACCCATCTGTTAGCTTAGCATTATGATCGTGACAATTTTATTGCTACTCCTTTCTTCATAACTTATACATGTTCATCTGACTATGAGATTATGCAACTCCCGAATACCGAAGGAACCCCTTGTGTGCTATGACACATCACAACGTAACTGGGTGATTATAAAGATACTCTATAGGTTTCTCCGAAGGTGTTTGTTGGGTTGGCATAGATTGAGAATAGGATTTGTCACTCCGTGTATCGAAGAGGTATCTATGGGCGCTCTCTGTAATGCTCATCACTATAAGTCTTGCAAGCAATGTGACTAATGAGTTAGTTACAGATGAAGCATTACGGAACGAGTAAAGAGACTTGCCGGTAACGAGATTGAACTAGGTATGATGATACCGACGATCGAATCTCTGGCAAAGTAACATACCGATGACAAAGGGAACAAATCATGTTGTTGTGCGGTTTGACCGATAAAGATCTTCGTAATATGTAGGAGCCAATATGAGCATCTAGTGTCGGGGGGATGAACCCCGGGCAGGCAACAGAACCCGGATCAATTTCAAAAACAGCGGGGCCCGCAACGCCCCGCAAACCAGCGTGCACCAGGCCGGGTCGCTCGACCCGGCAAGGCCCGCAACCTGGCCAAGACCCTCGACTCGGCAAGGTACGTTGACCCGGCCGCAGCAGCTGGTGCAAGCCAATTCAACCCGGTGCAACCGTGCCTTCACCAGCAAGCCAACCTACCCATGGCATCCACGGCAACCCAGCCACAGGTCAGCTCCTGTCCCATCCAGGCCGTACGAGGGGATGAGACCTCAATCACCGATGACCAAGACTACAGTGCTCCCGCCCATGCCTGTGGTCAGCCGGAGCGTAGCAACAGTGCCCCTTACCTACCCGCTGACCAGGGCCGGCACGGCAACAGTGTCCCCGCCCTCACCGCTAACGACAGCAAGCGGCGGCCTGACGGAGAACACTGTGCGCGGCTCTACTCGGCCACGCCATGACGATCGACAAGACGGCGTACAGTCCCCCTAGGTACGCGGGGCCCGCACCTAGGGGAACCCGGCGAACCACAAGCCCACACGCAGGACCCATCCCGGTACCCCGGACACCGACAATACGGACCCACCGACTCGGCACATTGCCATTGTAACCCTGGGTAGGTTGACCTATAAAACCCCCAGGAACCCACGCTTACAGAGGCAGGTATGCATGAGAGACGAAGCAAGCAAGCAGGCAAGAAAGAGAAATCCAGGCAAGCATAGGACTAGCCACGGCACAACAACACCAGGGAGAAGGAGCAGCCTGAGCCTCGGCCGGCCTCCTTCCTCCCCCACATAGCTCCAGGAGCAACTTTGTACTATCAGCCATCCAACTAAACTCGGCACGACTAGGGGTGTTATCTCTTCGGAGAGCCCCGAACCTGGGTATGTCCGGCGTCCTGCGCCCGCGCATATCAACCTCGCCGCCGGAGCCCACCAGCGCCCTCGAGCCTCCTCCTCTCTTTAGCCATCCCTTGGCATATGTTGTGCGCCCACCACGACAGTTGGCGCCCACCGTGGGGCAGCTCGAGGAGCTGGCTGGAAGCATGCTTCGGAAGGGGCCCTTCTCCTACTCCGACGAGTCCGTCGCCCTGGAGGATGACATCATCGGCGCGCTCGCCGCCTCCTTCACCGTGCTCCGCATCTCCGACGCTCTCGCGGTCGACGAGTACCCCAGCGAGGTGCTCAGCTACTCCAACTCCCCGCTCTCTCTCAGCGGCAGATTCACCACTACGGCGACGGACGCCCACGTGGTGGTCTTCTTCACTGGCGATGGCGCCTCTTGCTCGTCAAGCAAGGCGAGAAGAGTCGTCGAAGCCGCGGTCTCCATGGCACAGATGGAGCCGTCCGACCCGCTGCGCGCCGCGATGCAGAGCCTCCGCATCCCCATCGGCACCAACGTCGACGCCACCAACGCCGCTGAAGCCCGAACCCAGCTCGTGGATAGGCACCAACAGATGCTGGACCTGTCCGAGACGCTTGCCGCCACCAGGCGTCGCCTGGAAGCTGCTCAGATGGAGCACGATGCCGCCCAAGTATTCACTCCCGCCGCGGCTGAGCCAAGCCGGGCCGCCGATACTCGCGCCCGGGGAGGAGCGATCGGCCGGGCCTTCGCCGCCGTCCGGACCATCTATGAGACCCCAGTCAAGAACATGCGCGCTGCGGAGGCAGCCGCACTCGGCCTCGACCAACTCGCGGGCGAGGAGCTCAAGGAGCGCATCGGGCGGATGCGCGAGCTCCTCCACGCCGCCAACACCCAGCAGGATTGCCTCAACCAGCTCGCCAAGTCGGCCGGGTCCGGCTCCGCTCTCCTTGCACTACAAGAAATATGTCAACTAGTGACCTTCTGTCAGTGACCCTGGAAGAATTAGTCATAGATCTATGACCATCTGAGACCAATTGGTCAAAAGCTGTTCGGGGGGCTCCAAACCCTAAAGCATTGTGACCATTTTGGTCAGAAAGGTCGTAATTTCCTTACACGAAATGGTCACAAAGCAAACAGTGATGGTCCGCTGCCTTATTTCTAGTTGTTAACGACCAATATAGATGGTCATAGCCTTGTAGACTGTGGTGGGTTGTGATGACTAGGGGCCATCTCATCAGTTTTGCCTATGTGTCATGTCCATGTGTCAATTTTTTCCCTAGGTTGTGAAGCAACCTATATTTCTGTTATTCCAAAAATTCCCAAAAAAATCTCATAAATTGTTTGGATCATATCTTCATCAAATATGTCAAAAACCTTCCTTGCCTAGTTCAAACATAACTCAACAATATTCATTTTCCTATTCTGTTTAGAGCAGCACTTTGTGAAGGAAGTGTTATTTATATATTCTTGATTTCCCTAAAAATTTGTGAAGACGGTCTTCTTAGTAACTGATCATCCTCAGCCAAAACTCACGCCCATTAGCCATGTGCATTTCCCATACTGCAAATCAAACACTTGGTTGCTTATTCATGTTTGAGCATCAATCGGTCTCCTCGTGAGAATCTTATGTTATAATTTTCTTCCTAGCATCTACCTGGGGAGTGACCAACCCACTAGACATGCCTAGGCCGCCCAGAACGCATGGCAACACCACGGTCACGTGGTGACTACGCAGCGGGCATGCGAGCTTATGCGCTCTAGAGTTGGGGCCCTCAGCCACCGTCCAAACCTCGATGTCTCGCCATCAAACCATGTATTTCTGATTAAATAGATACTTATTTACCTAGAAATGATTTTTGGAAAAAATAAAGAGCAAACTATGAGGCACTTGCAGTTCAAATTTGACCCGCTTCCAACTGAATCAGCGGGAATTTGTCTTTTTCACCAGAGGTGGATCAAAACTTTTGACACCCAAGCATTTTTTAAATTGTGCATTATATATGGCCTAGTATTTTATAAAATTGATTAGGTCCAATTTTGCAAAAATATATGGTAGATCCTTCACAAAAAAACTCATTTTGGGCCCTCGAAAAAATGGAAAATGATTTTTCTTCCAAAGAAAATGAAAACTTCCTTAGGCAACATTGTTTGTCATTCCAATATGCACCCTTGTGCACAATATGAGATCATTTGAACAAACTATGCCATGAATGTGGCCATAAGATTGATCATTTGGCTTGAAAGCCATGAATCTTCACACTTGATAGCTCATTTTTGAGAACACTTTTTTAAAATTACCATATTACAAGTTTATTATTTTTCCTGGAAACTTGGTCACATATAATGACACAATGCGAAGGTTTTCCAATTTTTTGATTTTTTTGAATTTTTTATGCCCGTTTCAAAATGCGGTCAAAACGACGGGCTTGACCGTTCCTATCTAGTTGTTGAATCTTGGAATTTTTTTGGTGTTTCTCTGATTAAATAGATACTTATGTACCTAGAAATTATTTTTGGAAAAAATAAAGAGCAAACTACGAGGCAGCTGCAATTCAAATTTGACCCGCTTCCAACTGAATCGACGGGAATTTGTCTTTTTCACGAGAGGTGGATCAAAGCTTTTGACACCCAACCATTTTGTCAATTGTGCATTAAATATGGCCTAGTATTTTATAAAATTGATTAGGTCTAATTTTGCAACAAATATATGGTAGGTCCTTCACAAAAAAAACTCATTTCAGGCACTCGGAAAATGGAAAATGAATTTTCCGTGCAAAGAAAATGAAAACTCCCTTAGGCAACATTGTTTGGAATTCCAAGATGCACCCTTGTGCACAATATGAGATCATTTGAACAAACTATGCCATGAATGTGGCCATAAGATTGATCACTTGGCTTGAAAGCCATGAATCTTCACACTTGATAGCTCATTTTTTAGAACACTTTTTTAAAATAATTACAGTATTATAAGTTTATTATTTTTCCTGGAAACTTGGTCACATATAATGACACAATGCGAAGGTTTTCCAATTTTTTGATTGTTTATGATTTTTTTATGCCCGTTTCAAAATGCGGTCAAAACGGCGAGCTCGACCATTCCTATCTAGTGGTTGAATCTTGGAATTTTTTTGGTGTTTCTCTGATTAGATACTTATGTGCCTAGAAATGATTTTTTGAAAAAATAAAGAGCAAACTACGAGGCAGTTGCAGTTCAAATTTGACCCGCTTCCAACTAAATCGACGGGAATTTGTCTTTTTCACGAGAGGTGGATCAAAGCTTTTGACACCCAACCATTTTGTCAATTGTGCATTAAATATGGCCTAGTATTTATAAAATTGATTAGGTCTAATTTGCAACAAATATATGGTAGGTCCTTCACAAAAAAAAACTCATTTCAGGCACTCAGAAAATGGAAAATGAATTTTCCGTGCAAAGAAAATGAAAACTCCCTTAGGCAACATTGTTTGGAATTCTAATATGCACCCTTGTGCACAATATGAGATCATTTGAACAAACTATGCCATGAATGCGGCCATAAGATTGATCATTTGGATTGAAAGCCATGAATCTTCACACTTGATAGCTCATTTCTGAGAACACTTTTTTAAAATAATTACCGTATTACAAGTTCATTATTTTTCCTGGAAACTTGGTCACATATAATGACACAATGTGAATGTTTTCCAATTTTTTGATTTTTTTGAATTTTTTATGCCCGTTTCAAAATGCGGTCAAAACGGCGGGCTTGACCGTTCCTAGCTAGTGGTTTAATCTTGGAATTTTTTTGGTGTTTCTATGATTAAATAGATACTTATGTACCTAGAAATGATTTTTGGAAAAAATAAAGAGCAAACTACGAGGTAGCTACAGTTCAACTTTGACCCGCTTCCATCTGAATCGGCGGAAATTTGTCTTTTTCACAAGAGGTGGATCAAAACTTTTTACACCCAACCATTTGGTAAATTGTGCATTAAATATGTCCTAGTATTTTAGAAAATTGATTTGGTACAATTTTGCAAAGAATATATGGTAGGTCCTTCACAAAAAAACCTCTTTTCGGGCACTCGAAAAATGGAAAATGAATTTTCCGTGCAAAGAAAATGAAAACTCCCTTAGGCAACATTGTTTGGAATTCTAAGATGCACTATTATGCACAATATGAGATCATTTGAACAAACTATGCCATGAATGTGGCCATAAGATTGAGCATTTGGGTTGAATGCCATTCATCTTCACACTTGATAGCTCGTTTCTCAGAACACTTTTTTAAAATAATTGCCGTATTACAAGTTTATAATTTTTGCTGGTAACTTGGTCACATATAATGACACAATGCGAAGGTTTTCCAATTTTTCGATTTTTTTTGAATTTTTTGTGCCTGTTTCAAGATGCGGTCAAAACGGCGGGAATGACCGTTCGTAGCTAGTGGTTGAATCTTGGAATTTTTTTTGGTGATCTCTGATTAAATAGATACTTACGTACCTAGAAATGATTTTTGGAAAAAATAAAGAGCAAACTACGAGGTAGTTGTAGTTCAAATTTGACCCGCTTCCAACTGAATCGGTGGAAATTTGTCTTTTTCCCCAGAGGTGTATAAAAACTTTTGACAACCAACCATTTTGTCAATTGTACATTAAATATGGCCTAATATATTATGAAAATGACCTGGGCCCATTTTGCAACAAATATATGGTAGGTCATTTACAAAAAAACTCAATTTGGGCACTTGAAAAATTGAAAATGGATTTTTTTGACCAATTTAGATGGTCATAACATCATACCATATTCTGATTGGTCTGTGGACATATCATGCGGATCATGCATGGAACACCCTCGGATGATCGTGGATCCAATGCCAGTCCTCAGACCTTCCACACCATCCCCGAAACCCTAGCTCTGCCCTGTGGTCATTTTGCATCCACCCCCGCCTCCTTTCTTTCCCTCGCTCTCTTCTCTTCCAAACCCTAGCTCCTCTCGATCCCCTCCCCGCCAGCCCCTCCCACTCCATCCCTCGCCGCCGCCCGCCCCTCCCCTCCCTCTCCTCAATCTAGATGGCCGTTCTCTGCTCCTCCCTCCCTCCCCTCCGGCAAGATCCCCACCCTCAGCTCCTCCCTCCCTCTCTCCCCTCCGGCAAGATCCAGCGTGCAGCCTCCCTTCCCTCGATCCAGATTGAGGCACCGGCCGCCCTGCCTCCGTCTCCCACCAGTGGAAAGCTCCACCGCCGCCGCCCCCACCCAACGCCGCCACCTCCACCCAACGCCGACCTCGTCTCCACCACCCACACTCCCCCCTCGCCTTCACCCATCAGATCCACTAGGGTTTGCGGTCGGAGAAAACAGGAGCCGGTCGGTGATGGAATCTCGTCGTGGGTACTGGCAGAGGAGAAGAAGGCCCACCGGGAGGCCCTCACCGACTCTCTCGTGCGTGCCATGGTCGAGATGGGCTTAGCTGATGTCCGGCTCCACAAGCATGCGTCAGGAGATGAGGTGCTCCTCCTCCTCAACTACACGAGGCAACATCGGCATGCTTCTCCTCCCCATGGACTTGGTGAAGGTACGCATCACCCTTCCCCTGTCTGCCCTCATCTGCTCGCTTTGACCCTTATCTCATCTCTGTCCTAGGTGAGGGTACGCCGGACTTCTTCTCCAACCGCAAGGATATTCTCCTCCATCGGAGCAAGGACGACACCGGCGGCCTTCCCCCGACGGATATGCATCGCCTCGCCGGTGGATCAACCCGAAGGTGCCCTTCTGTGGCCTCCAGCGCATCTCACCATGTAGGAAACCGCCCCCCTTTTTGTTTCGCTTTGCTTGCTGTTGCGGTTAAGTTGCGCGCTGCTTGTTATGTTGGGCCACACTTATTATGTTCCACTTCAAGGAAGGGTCCGGCACCGTGATCTCCATCTAGGATATCTGTTGGAGTCGGGCCAGATCAGGAGAATCACCTGATTGGTAGTCATAGAGTGTGTATCGAGTTGGGAGTGGCACATAGGTGGTAGCATTGGTAGATCAGTTTAGGTTATAATCTAGTGTCATATCCAGTTTGTGTTCAGCAAAGAATCCCTAGTACATAAAGGAATTTAAGCTATTGGTTGCAACTTATGGAATCAAGCAAGAAGAGATAGTTAGTCCACTTAGTCTTACCTACACAGTGAATTCTAGTTCACTTGTCATATGGCATAGCTTATTAGCAACTGCTGCTCTTTATTTCAAGCAGTAATGCGGTAGCCTACTTTGTAAACTAATGATTTGTATGTGTTAAGTTTTCAACCCCGGCAACCCCACTATGGTCACTTGCTTCCTAATCCAACACATCAAATCTCTGAAAGGCTCTTATGTTTTCTGCATTACAAAAGATTGCAAGTTCAACTTCACAAATACTTCCCTTGACTGACATGTCATGTGGTTTCCTGCCATGGATGAGCAGCTACAGCCGGATGGATCAGCAATGGCGCGGCGCTTTCTGCAGAGCACGTCCAAGATGGCGAGTAGGACAAGGTACTGCACGGGGAGGATCAAGTCTTTCGTTGTCCCCCTCGCCAACTACTCCCTCGACACCACCGCCTCTCCAGGTACACGGGGAGGATCATTTCTATTTTGAGCAAGTTTGTCCATGGCATGTGGTTATTAATTAACCACAGGGGCATACTCTGAGTGATAAGATGTCAATGTGCATATACTGTGGAACTAGCTGCTAAGTTATATCATTGTTTGCCTGGTATTAAATTTTGTGGCTATAATGGAACTTCAGTATCATTTGTTCTATTCATCCCAGAAAATTAATACTTAATGTTGTTTTTACATGTTTTGCAAATCTTCTTGTTCCAGCAATGTTTGAGTATTTGTTAACAAAATAACATTAGTAGTGCTCTGATTTAGTTCTCATCAAAATCAACATCCCTCTCTTGTGTTCCTGTTATGAGAATTGTTCCTTCAAGGATATGCTAGAATGACATATGTGTTCAATCTTCAATGTGAACAATTAGTGTTTTCCTCTTTGTTTTGGCCCCTAAATATTTTTCTTGAAGCTCCACTGCCGCATCCTGTTCCTAGTACAACAAGTACTAGTAGTGCTCTGAATATAAGTGTTGCATGTGTAATTAATAAATGGCAGAAATAACACCTGCTTGGAATCTCCCGGTCCTGGCGCGTGTGATCTGACTGGGTTGCGTTGGTGTGTGGTTGCAGGACAAGGTGGTGAACCTGCTGTTCGAGAAGAGGCCGAAGTTTTGGCATCGGTGGAGGCCGAAGAGGATCTGCAAGGATCTCAGCAGCATCGGCGACACTGGTATGCTGAATACCAGTTTCCTATAAAAGAAATATGCTGCACTTGTCGTCTTTATTTCCTGTAAAACAATATGCTGAATACCAGTTTCTACCAGTCTGACGGCGGCTTGTGTGCATTGCAGTTATTATCTCTGTCACCAAGGAGGGTGTCAAGTTCTCCACTACTGGAGACATTGGAACTGCAAACATCGTTTGCAGGCAGAACAAGACTGTTGACAAGGTATCTTGTGTTTCTTCTCCCCTGCTTAGTACTGTTAATCTGTTTCCTCTAGGAATTTTGATAGTGTGACTTCTTAGATATACTGCATACTAAAAGTTAAGAACCCCAACTGATTTGTTCTCAATCTAATTGCTTGCTGGTTACTCAGTTTTTATATCTGAACAGTGTTGTAATACACTATTGTGTCCCTATGATGTGAAAGTTATGGTCTGAATAGCTTTTTATTAGGAACTGCTTGAGTCTCTATGATGTTCTCTCTTAGTATCATGTCATGAGCAATGAGGCGTGCATATATAACTGAGTTGTATAAGACCGGCAAGTTTTTTTGCCAATTAGCTTTCCGTGTGCATGCTCTTAATCCCCATAGCACCAAGAGAGGACCTTACTGATTCCCATATTACTATTTTCTGTATCAAACATCTATGTTCTAGCTCTGTCAAATATAATGAACCTGCCTATGTTCCATTTTGCTATTTGTACTTGGATAGCAAAGCTAAAATCTGTATAGTGCTCTGTGTGTAATACCAAGTTGTTCCTGTTATTTACAAACTGATGTTCTTATACACTGATCCACAACACCTTACATTACACATTTGGAATTAATTAAAATACATCTAAACACAGTGCTTCAACACAGATTTATCCTATGATTATACCCGAGACATTAGTTTGTTTTTATGCTTTTGTTTCCCACAGTGCTTCAAGCTTGTTTATTAACTCGATTTGTTGTTATTCTGTTTAACAGGAGACTGCAGCAGAAGCAGAGAAGACGGATGCTACACCAATCCAAGAGTAGCTAGCTTTAACTTGGCAGAGAGTTTTATTTTTCAATCACAATATTTGTGATTGTGTGGAATATTGTATGGTTATGTACGTGAAGTTTTAAGTTCCTGGGCATGCAAATATTTGTAGGTTAAACTGGTTGTTGTGATGTGAACGAGTGTTATTTGTATATTTT
This sequence comes from Triticum aestivum, assembly GCF_018294505.1. Classification (NCBI taxonomy): domain Eukaryota; kingdom Viridiplantae; phylum Streptophyta; class Magnoliopsida; order Poales; family Poaceae; genus Triticum; species Triticum aestivum. The sequence continues at coordinate 711,842,237 of NC_057810.1, read as the reverse complement.
CATATTCTGTTCTGTTCTGTTCTGTACAGAATATATGTTCTGTTTGGTTGTTATTTGAAGATTTTCATATTCTTTTCTTCTTTCTGTTTGATATATACTGCTTAAAAAGCGATGTGGATCCACTGCCAAGAAAAAGCTGACAATTGGGACCCATCTAAAAATTGGACCACAAAAAACCCTCGAAAATAAAAATGAAATGGACCGCAAAAGGCCATGCCTAGAAAATAAAAAGGCCAAATTGTTGGGCGAGGCCCATGTAGCTAAAGAAAATTAATAGAGAAAAATATACAGTAAAAAGGCCGAATTGTTGGGCTAGGCCCATGTAGAAAACCGAATTGGACCGGGCTGAATCTTGTGCCACATCAGCTTGCCACGCTGGATGCCTACGTGGCCTGGGGAGGTTGCTAGTGACCAAAACACCACAATAGACATATTTTGGTCATAAACGTCTACGACCATTCCAGAAGAAAGGTCGCTATAGTCAGTTAATGACGGCTAGCTTTTGACCTTATGTTTTTGGTCACAAAAAGCTCACAAATTGAAAAAAGTGAACATTCAGTGACCAATAGTGGTGGTCACAAGTTGACATATTTCTTGTAGTCTTGGCGGGCCCGGCGAACTCCTGCACATGGCCTCCTCGCCGCTCGACGAGGCGCACTCCGGCCAAGCCCGGACCCGGCGCAACCCGGCCGGCACCGATGCCGATGCTCTGGGCAACGAGCCCGCCCCAAAGACCCAGTGCGGACCCGGCCAGCATGGCCGGCATCCGGCTCCAGCCGACCCGGCCCCTCTGGGCCTGGCCGCCAGTCGACTCGAACCGCGCACCATCGACGACGCCGACGTGCGCCACCGCCTCGATCAACTCGCTCGCTCCCTGAAGGTGGAGGAGAGCGGCGCTATCGGGCCATCATGCTTCGGCCCACACATCCGGGAGGAGCCCTTCCCCAAGGGGTTCGTGCTTCCCCGCGACACCCCCAAGTACAATGGGATCGTGAAGCCAGAAGACTGGCTCACCGAGTACACCACGACCATTGGCATCACCGGTGCCAATCGTCGTCTCGCCGTGCGCTACACACCGCTCATGCTCCAAGGATCGGCTCGCACATGGTTGAACAGCCTGCCAATGGGCAGCATCAACGCATGAGTGATTTTGAGGAAGCATTTGTCCGCAACTTCACGGGGACGTACAAGCGGCCCGGTCACCCCAGCCAGCTTGCCATGTGCATGCAGGGGCCGACGGAGACTGGCAGTGAGTACCTCGCACACTGGACCGAGCTCTGGAACAGCTGCGAGGGCGTCCATGAAGTCCGGGCGATCCAATACTTCGTCAGCAGGTGCCGAGACGGCACCCTCCTCAAGCTTCTACGCTCCGAGCCGGCCACCATGGCTGCGCTCATGGTGACAGAGGACAAGTACGCCAACGCCGACTCCGCCATGAAGATCCAGGTGGCGCTGGATGAGGCCGGCAAGGCGAAGCCGGTCCCTCCATCGAAGCCGGCCGGTGAAAGCAGCTGGTAGCAGCATCACCAGAGCAACAAGCGCAAGGCCGACTAGCTGGCGCAACATCACGACAACCGGCTCATCGCGGCCGCCGAGCCCGCGGCGGACCCGGCAGCGAAGCGCCGGCAGACCGGCAAGATGGCATGGCAACCCGCCATGAGCTTTGAAGAGATGCTCGACGCCCCATGCAAGCACGACAGCGGCGCAAGACCCTCCACGCACACGCTTCGACAGTGCACCATCACCAGGCGCATCATGAGGGGCGACGTTCCGCCTCCTCCAGCTCCGGCTCCGGCTCCGGGCGTGGGGCAGCCGCCCCCGCCTCCTCCGCCGCCTCCCGTCGTCGGCGCGATGCGGAACGACGCCTACCCGGACCAGAACACGGCCTACGTCGTCTTCACCAGCCACGGCGACGACAAGCGTAGCGAGCGCCTCCTCCGGCAGGAGGTGAAAACCGTCGTCCCGGCCAAGACGGACTTCATGCATTGGTCGGATCGCCCGATCACCTGGACCCGGGAGGATCACCCGGCAGTCATGCCGAGCCCGGGTGGGTACTCCCTCGTCCTCAACTCTACCATCATCGCGCGGCGCGCCTGCAAGTTCTCAAGAGTCCTCATCGACGGCGGCAGCAACATTAACATCCTCTACCACGACACGATGACCAAGCTCGCCCTCAAGGCCGAGGACCTGGAGCCAACCCGGACTGTCTTCCACGGCATCGTACCTGGCCTGTCCTATTCACCCATTGGGCGGGTCCGGCTCGATGTCCTGTTCGGCTACAACAACCACTTCTGACGCGAACCAGTCTGGTTAGAGGTGGTGGACCTGTCCAGCGCGTATCATGCGCTGCTGGGCCGGCCCGCGCTCGCCAAATTCATGGCGGTCCCCCACTACGCGTACCTGAAGATGAAGATGCCGGGTCCCAAGGGCCTCATTACCGTCGTCGGCGACTACCGCAAGTCTCTAGAGTGCGCCCGAGACAGCGCCAAGCTGGCCGAGTCGCTGGTCATTGCCGAGGAGTGGCGCCAGCTCGACCGGATTGTCGCCCTGGCCGGCGAGGCCTCTGCTGCGTCGATCTCGAACCAGGACCCGGCCGATGAGGCCACCTTCAAGCCCTCCAAGGAAACCAAGAAAGTAAAGCTGACCCCGGAAGACCCCAGCTGAGCAAGTACATTGTCGTAGGCGCCCACCTTGACAGCAAATAGGAAGGCGAGCACGTCGACTTCCTCCGTGAGAATCGGGATATCTTCGCATGGACCCCCAAAGACATGCCGGGTATCCCGACGAAGTACGCCGAGCACAAACTCCACGTCCTCAAGGACGCCAAGCCTGTCCGTCAACCCCTCCATCAATTTTCCAAAGAGAATAGAAGAACCATTGGTGAAGAGGTCGTCAAGCTCTTGGCGTCCGGCTTCATAATGGAAGTGTTTTACCCCGAGTGGCTGGCCAACCCAGTCCTCGTCCTAAAGAAGAACAAGACCTGGCGCATGTGTATTGACTACACCAGCCTCAACAAGGCCTGTCCCAAGGACCCGTTCGCTCTCCCGCGGATCGACCAAGTCATCGACTCGACCGCCGGGTGCGAGCTGCTATCCGTCCTGGACGCCTACTCCGGCTATCACTAGATCAAGCTGGACCCGGCCGATGCCCTGAAGACATCCTTCATCACGCCCTTTGGGGCGTACTGTTACATCACCATGTCGTTCGGCTTGAAGAACGCCGGCGCCACCTTCCAATGCTGCATGCAGAAATGCTTGCTACCGCAACTCGGCCGCAACATCGACGTGTACGTGGACGATATCGTGGTGAAGACCAAGCAGCACCTCACACTCCTCGACGATCTAAAGGAAACATTCGCCAACCTCCGCGAATACAAGGTCAAGCTCAACCCGGAAAATTGCGTCTTCGGCGTCCCAACCGGAAAGCTGCTCGGTTTCCTCGTCTCGGAACGAGGCATCGAGGTGAACCCGGAGAAGATCAAGGCCATCGACCGCATCCGCAAGCCAACCCGGCTGCGCGATGTCCAGAAGTTCACAGGCTGCCTGGCCTCGGTCAGCCGGTTTCTAAGCCGGCTGGGCGAGAAGGCACTACCCCTGTACCAGCTAATGAAGAAAACAAGCCCGTTCGAGTGGAACGGCAAGGCGGACGAAGCTTTCCAAGACCTCAAGCACATGCTCTCCACCGCACCAGTCCTGGCCGCACCAACCGACAAGGAGTCACTGTTGCTCTACATAGCCGCGACCTCGCGGGTGGTCAGCACAGTGCTGGTGGTGGAGCGACTGGAGAAGGGCAAGATCCAGGCCGTCCAGCGCCCGGTCTACTACCTGAGCGAAGTGCTCTCCACCTCCAAGCAGAACTACCCGCACTACCAGAAGATGTGTTACGGCGTGTACCTCACCGCCAAGAAGCTGAGGCAGTACTTTCAAGAACACGTTGTCACCGTCGTCAGCACGGCGCCTATCGGAGAAATCATCGAGTGCCGAGACGCCTCTGGCCGGGTCGCCAAGTGGGCGATCCAGCTAGCCGGCCACACCATCCTCTATGAGCCCCGCACCATGATCAAGTCTCAGGCCCTGGCCGATTTCCTCGTCGACTGGACCGAGACCCAGTACCTGCCGCCGCCTCCCGACTCGACGCATTGGCGCATGCACTTCGACGGGTCCAAGATGCGACTCGGCTTAGGGGTCGACATCGTACTGTCATCTCCAAAGGGTGACTGACTCCGCTATGCACTCCAGATCCACTTCGTCGCCTCCAACCATGTCACCGAATACAAAGCCCTTGTACACAGCATCCGGCTCGCCAAGGAACTCGACATCCGGCGCATCCTGTGCTATGGCGACTCGGACTTGGTGGTGCAGCAGTGCTCCGGCGAGTGGGGCGCCCGCGACTCCAACATGGCAAGCTACCGCTTCCTCATACAGAAGCTGTCCGGATCCTTCAATGGCTGTGATTTCCTCCACGTCCCGCGCGCGGAGAATGAGGCAGCCAACACACTCGCCAAGATCGCCTCGTCATGTCAAGCCATCCCGTCGGGCGTCTCCCTTGAGCACCTGCACAAATCGTCCGTCAAGCCGTCGCCGGACTCCGAGTCCATCCACGTCCCAAAAGACTCGGCCGCGCCGCAAGCCGGCCCAGGGACTGCTGAACCCGGCCCGAGGGCTGCTCAGCTCAACCCGGCCACCATCGCCCCGGACCCGGCCGTCGTCGTCACCAACCCGGGGGCTGCTCAACCCGGCCCAAGAGCCACCGAGTCGGAAGCCACCCAGGTGGACGTCTTCACCGTCGTCGCGGCCCCATCTTTGGCCTTCCCGATATCAGAGTTTCTGGAGAATGGGGTTCTCCTCATGGACGAGACCGAGGCTCGGAAAGTTCAGCGCGGACGTCCGCTTACAGCATCATCAACAATGAGCTCGTCAAGCGCAGCTCTACCAGCGTGTTCCAACGCTGCGTCGAGCAGGATCGCGGCATCGACATCCTCCTCGACATTCACCAGGGCGAGTGCGGGCACCATGCCGCATCACGATCCCTCATAGCCAAGGCGTTCCGCCACGGCTTCTACTGGCCAACAGCCCTCGAAGACACCGAGTCGCTCGTCCTCAAGTGTGAAGGATGCCAACATTCAGCAAACGCAGCCACTAGCTGGCGTCAGCACTCCGCACCATACCGATCGCCTGGCCCTTCGCGGTCTAGGGACTCGACATGGTGGGACCCTTCGAAACCGCTCGAGGCGGCATGACACACTTACTGGTGGCAGTGGACAAATTCACCAAGTGGATCGAGGCAAGACCAATCAAGAAATTGGACGGGCCAACAGCCGTTCGGTTCATCAAGGACATAGTGCTGCGCTACGGCATGCCGAACAGCATCATCACCGACAATGGCACCAACTTCGCCAAGGGCGCGCTCGAGCAATATTGCTCCGTCTCCGGCATCCGCCTCGACCTGGCCTCCGTGGTACATCCGCAGTCCAACGGGCAGCTCGAGCGGGCCAACGGACTCATCCTGTCTGGCATCAAGCCGCGACTCGTCGAGCCACTCGTCCGCTCACCCGGCAGTTGGCTCGACGAGCTGCCCGCAGTTCTCTGGAGTCTGCGCCCAACTCCAAACCGGTCGACTGGGTTCACCCCGTTCTTCCTCGTCTACGAATCCGAAGCCATCATCCCGACCGACGTCGAGTTCGACTCGCCGCATGTCATGATGTACACCAAAGCCGAAGCAAGAGAAGCACGCGAAGACGGCGTCGACCTGCTCGAAGAGGCGCGCCTTCTAGGACTTAGCCGCTCGGCTATCTACCAGCAAGGCCTGAGGCACTACCACAGCAAGATGATCAAGCCTCTCGCATTCCGCGAAGGCGACCTCGTTCTCCGACTCGTCCAAGAGCAGGCAGGCCAGCACAAGCTATCCTCTCCATGGGAGGGACCGTTTATCGTGAGAAGGACTTTGCGCGACCGCAACGCCTACTACCTCATCGACGTGCGCAAGTCGAAGAAGCGCAAGAGGGACACCGCCAGCAAAGAAACAACCCGGTCATGGAACGCAGAACTCCTCCGTTCATTTTACAGTTAGCCACGCGAATGTATGTATCAACGCCTTTTGTAAGCATATGAAACTATGGGGTCCCCGAACGAGACCTGGGGGCTGCATTTTGCCAACCAATTTATTGCGTCCATATTTTGCATCACTTTACTACCGAACCCAGCCGCCGGCTCGACTAGCTCGACCCGGGGGCTCGGGGCTGGCCGGCTTGATCATCACCCCGCCGCTTTACTTGGTGATTCCTAATAAAGTTATGATGCCACGATCCCCCACTTCGCCCTAAAACCGCAGATCCAGCTCTGGCTGACGGCGGGCAAGCACAACGGGCCAAAGCTCCCCTACGATTCATACACTAAGTCAAAAGCCGCCGGGTCGACCAACCCGGTCCGACGCTCGTCAACTAAGTTAGCCGCATGACCGGCTATTCACCAACCGGCCAAACCAGATTGCCGCCAGCCGCCCCAGTGGGTGCTTCGCTCGCGCTCAACGCTTCTAAGGACCCAACTCCTGCGCGCGCCTCTCGAAGAGCCGAACTCCTTGTCATGGACCGGAGCCTCGGCCGTCTGACTCGCGGGGGGGGGGAGTTTCAGAGAGGAACAACGCATGAAATAAGTTCAAAAAAAGCAGAAGGCAAAAAGCAAATAAACACTCACATCATTTACACAAAAATGTTTCAAGAAAGGCCCATGGCCCGAGTTCATTACACCCTGAAAACCCCCAGTGGGTGGATGGACCTGCTACTTAACAAAGTTTTCTACAAAGATTCTCAGGCATTCCCAGTGCCGCATCGCGACGTCGTGGCTCCCCCCTGCCGGCCTCCGGGTCTAGCGAAGCACCAGTGTCTGCTTCGGCTTCCGCATCGCCGTAGACGCTCGTCTCCTCCGAGCTGCCCTCCGGGTCACGAAGAAGCAAGTCGTAGTCGTCGCCATCCACGACCGCACCGTCTTCCGTCCGCTCCGGATGGAACTCGTCGTGGAAGGCAAACTCGGCGATATAGCTGGCTCGGGAGGCAATCCGGCTGGCCTGCTCCTGCAGCAACTGCTTTGAACCAGCGCGCTAACCCATCAGCGCGTCCAGCTGAAGATCTGGATGCCAAGACAGCGCGATTCGGAGCGCCATCTCAGCACCGTCCCGGGCATCGGAAACGCGCCAGCCGCTAAGGCGATCCGGGCCCACTCCAACCAGCGCGCCAGGCGCGAGAAGCTGCGCGGATGGACGGAGTCCAGCCATAGGGCCGCCGTCATCGCGGTGCCGGCTCGGGACGGCCGCTCCATCTGCGTCCCCAAGACCCACAACCGGGCCTCAGCAGCGGCAATGATCTCCGGGAAGGTCCAGGCCGTCAGCGGATCCGTCCCGGACACAACAATGCCGGTCGGATCACGCTGATAGTGGACGGCTTCCTCCGCCAGCCGCTGCATCTCCGGAAAGGCCCCTGTAGCCAAAGAAGAAACAAGTCGGAAGAGCAACAAGGAAGAAAGGGCTGGGTCCCGACCCGGCAAACAACGAAGAAGCAACACTTACTGGAGAAAGACTCTTCCAGGTGCTGCTCCTCGAGCAACGTACCACGTCGCTCCCGCTCCAAGACGCGGTCCCGCTCCCCGAGTGCCTTCTCCAGGTCAGCCGCCATAGCAAGGGCCACCTTCAGCTCGACATCCTTGTCTTCGGTCGCCTTCTTGGCCGCTTCACGGCGGCGAGCCTCGGCCTGGCGAGCCTCCTCAGCCGTGGTGGCTTGCTCCCGCAGACGCTCCATGTCGGCCTGGAGCCGGCCCTTGTCATCGACCAGCTGGCCACGTTGCTGGTCTGCCTCGACCAGGGCCTGCTGCGTCTCCACCACCTTGGCGGCCTCCGCCTTAAGAAACTCCACATCGGCCTCAAGGAGGCTCTTATGACCCGCCAGGTGCTCATGCAGCCGGTTGGCCTCATCAAGAGACCGTCGGGCCGCGGCCGCCTCCGCCCTCGCCTGCGCCGCCTCGACGCCGAGACGGACGCTATAAGCAACAAGCCAGTCATAATGATAACCAGCCTGAAACAACCGGGTCCGCCAAGACAGCACCTCGGCTGCGAAGAAAAAGAACTCAACAGAAAGAAAAAGACAAGACCTAAGATTTGGCCCAACTGTTACACAGTTGGCCCAAATCTCGCGGGCTACACCCAGTGGGTGCGCTAGCGCGCCCCCACTAGAAGAAAGAACACAAAAATTACCTGCAGCGACGCGAAGCTCCTCCTCCTTGGCAGCAAGCTGCTCCTTGAGCTCCCGATGCTTGCCTAGGAGCCGGTTGAAGGCGGCAACCCGGAAGGCATCAAGGTGCTGAGAGCAGACCAAAGTCAAAACAAGGCCAACGCTCCTAAGGTTCGACCCAACTACTACATAGTTGGCCCGAACCTCGGGGGCTACACCTAGTGGGTGCGCTAGCGCGCCCCCACAAAGATGAAATCACAAGAAGAAAGAAGAACTTACCAAGACGGCGCGCTCCAAATCGTGCGTCCCCTCCACCTCGGCCTGGGCGAAGGCCTCAAGGCGCTCTGTCCGACCTCGCAGGTGGCGGCTAACGGCGTCCAGCACCGCCTCCTCCTGGGTCTGGGGCCCAAAGATGGTCGCGCCCCCGCTTCGCGCGGGCTGCGGCTCGGCGCCCTCCCAGATGGAGCACCAAGGCACGCCCACTGCTGGTCGGTTGCGATGCAGCCAGCACCTCCTCGGACACCAGGACGCCCTGCGTCGCCCCCTCAGGCACCGCCGCCTGCGATGCCTCCTCCATAACCGGCGGCGCTTCTGGCACCGCCGCCCGCGGCGCCTCCTCCAAAGCGACGCTGTCTCCACCGCCATCAGCCCCCGCGCACTCGACCACATCGGCCCGCAGCAGGGTATCGCCCCCCACCTCCACGACCTCCCGGTCGAGGACCACCACATCAGCCCAGCCCCCACGGCCACGCTCCCTCACCGTCGACGGCTCAAAAGCCGTCGCCGCCACCACTGTTCCCTCCGGCATCCCGCGCCAGGCCGGCTCCATGCCGCCTCACGCCCATGCCGCCGCTGCGTCGGTCCAAGCCTAGACCTACGCCGCCTCCAACTCCGCCTCGACCCGGTTCCTGTCCCGCCAGGCCAAGGCCAAGGCGTCATCCGGGTCCAGGACGAGGTCTGAGTCGCCTTGTCCCTCCTCCCCGGCCAGGCCGGCGAGGTCGGACCAGCTCCTGCGGAACGCGGCCCCTTCGGCGGCCACGGCCTCCGCCGCCGCCCTCGCCAGCGCGATCGGTGACCTGAAGAAAAAAGAAGAATGAGCAAGCGAAAGACAAGGCTGGCCCAAGAAATCCAGGCGCAAGCAAGAAGTAAGACTTACCCCGACAAGACTGGGATCGGGGTCGGCTTCCCGCGCCTCTTCTGGTCCGGCCTCCCAGGCTCGGCCGGATCCGTCGTGCGCTTTGGGGCCCGGGGTCGTGGCGCGAGCTGTCCTTTTCGTGCGGGCAGCTCGGCGCCGCCCCATGCGAGGACCCGACTCCGCCCGCCTCATCGCCTCCCCCGCACAACACCGCTACACCAACAACCAGCGTCAACATTGCCTACGCCGCAACGCGCCCAAATGATTGAAGACAAATGAAGAAGAGAAAGACTCGAAGCTTAACCGCGCGACGCCCAGCGCCGACGTTGGACTCGGCTAACTCCTCGCCGCCGTGAGCCGCGGGCTCCCCTGGTGCCACCGGTGCCACCTGCAACGGAGCCCGTGCATAAGGGTGCCGACTCGCGTTCAGAAGAATCTCCCACGACGCGTCCGGACAAATGAGAAGATGCGCGGCGGACAAATAGCAAGACCAGACGCTCACCTGCGGCACTGGGTTCGCCTGGCTGTACGACGCCTTGCCGAATCGCCAGTCATCTCCAAGGTTGGCCTTGGAGATGTAGTTCACGCCTCGCGCGACCTGCTCCGCAGACAGCCGCGTCGACCCCATCCGGTTGGGGTCCTGAAGCCCGATCATCTCGCGGATGAGGCAGGGGCGCTTCTGAAGCGGGAAAACCCGGCAGGTGATGAACGCGGCAAGGAGGTCAGTGCCAGTGAGCCCCTCCTGCGTCCTCATCACCGTGACCTGCTCGCAGAGGTTGACGATCTCCTGCGAAGGGCGCCGGAGCGAGTAGCCCCAGTTCGTTTTTGCCCGTGGTGGCGCAACGGCAAAGGGGGGAAGGTTGATATGGTCCGCACCGTGGTTGTGGACGTAGAAGAAGGAGTTCTGCCACTTCTTGGCAGAATCCTCGAGCGGGATCTTGGGGAAGTACGCCCCGACTGCTTCGAGATGACGGCGGCCCCGTAGTCGGCGAACTCCCCGGCCGACGGGCCCTACTGCTTCAAGGAGAAGAAGCGCGCCCAGAGGTCAATGGTTGGCTCGACCCCCAGGTACCCTTCGCACAGGGTCACGAAGCCGGAGAGCTGGACGATGGCGCCGGCGCCAAGGTGGTGCGGCTAGAGCCCGAAGAACTCCAAGAACGCGCGGAAGAAAGTGCTCACCGGCAACCCGAAGCCGCGCTCGAAATGCGTGAGGAAGACGACGTGCTCCTGCCCCTCGGGTCGACGTCCGTCTCCCGCAGCAGGTGCCGCGAGGACCGAAGGTAGGTGATGTCGTCGGGAGTGACGGTTGAGCCCATCCAGGAGCCCGACGGCAGTGACATCACTGGAAGAGGAAGAGAAAGAGAGACGATGGAGAAGATCTCTGCTCAAGGCCGCGGGCGCAGCTGTGCGTCAGTGGCAAGAAGCAGAGCGAGAGAAGGTGATAGGAGGGCTCGAGCGAGAACAATGTCCGCCGCCCGCTTGCCCCCCTCAATTTATAACCCCCGGTTCAAACGTGGGGGAGTGGGATCGTCTGCATGCGCTCATTTCACTACCCTGCAATAAGTGCACACGTACACGCGCACTAACTGCGCGAGGAAGTGCAACCGCCCCCTAGACGCTGCAATAAACCCGCACGCGTGGCCAAGGGCGCGCGGCGACGGGCCCTGGCCCGTCGCCCAGTCCCGTCACGCACGTGGCCTGTCAGGCCCCTCCGACTTCCGGGCACCATGTGGCACCTGCGCAAAGCACGAGGAATCGCCTCAAGATTCGACGGACTCCTTGGTTCCCACCACGGCCGGGATGCCGCGATCCGGTTTCCGAGAAAACCGGCACACAGTGGGTGTTGCCAGACCCGGCGCTTGCAGATTCCGCCTTGCTCAAGGGGGAAGCTGCGATGGCCCACTCATCCGAAGACGGCGGACCTTCACAGCTTCGGGGACTACTGTCGGGGGGGATGAACCCCGGGCAGGCAATGGAACCCAGATCTATTTCAAAAACAGCAGGGCCCGCATCGCCCCGCAAACTGGCATGCGCCAGGATGGGTCGCTCGACCCGGCAAGGCCCGCAACCCAGCCAAGATCCTCGACCCGGCAAGGTACGTCGACCCGGCCGCAGCAGCTGACGCAAGCCAATTCAACCCGGCGCAACCGTGGCTTCCCCAGCAAGCCAACCTACCCGTGGCGTCCACGGCAACCCAGCCACGGGTCAGCTCCCGTCCCATCCAGGTCGTACAATGGGACGAGACCTCAATCACCAATGACCAAGACTACAGTGCTCCCGCCTATTCATGTGGTCAGCCGGAGCGTGGCAACAGTGCCCCTTACCTACCCGCTGACCAGGGCCGGCACGACAATAGTGTCCCCGCCCTCACCGCTGACCAGGGCCGGCACGACAATAGTGTCCCCGCCCTCACCTCGACTCGGCCACGCCATGACGATCGACAAGACGGTGCACAGTCCCCCTAGGTACGCGGGGCCCGCACCTAGGGGAACCCGGCGAACCACAAGCCCACAAGCGGGACCCAGCCCGGTACCCCGGACACCGACAATACGGACCCACCAACTCGGCACATTACCATTGTAACCCTGGGTGGGTTGACCTATAAAACCCCCCAGGAACCCACGCCTACAGAGGCAGGTATGCATGAGAGACGAAGCAAGCAAGCAGGCAAGAAAGAGAAACCCAGGCAAGCATAGGACTAGCCACGGCACAACAACACCAGGGAGAAGGAGCAGCCCGAGCCTCGGCCAGCCTCCTTCCTCCCCCACATAGCTCCAGGAGCAACTTTGTACTATCAGTCATCCAACTATACTCGGCAGGACTCGGGGTGTTATCTCTCCGTAGAGCCCCGAACCTGGGTATGTCCGGCGTTCTGCGCCCGCGCATATCAACCTCGCCTCCGGAGCCCACCAACGCCCTCGAGCCTCCTCCTCTCTTTAACCATCCCTTGGCATCTGCCGTGCGCCCACCATGACATCTAGGGTCCGCTATTAATTATTGATCAGAGATGTGTCTCGATCATGTCTACATAGTTCTTGAACTCGTAGGGTCCGCACGCTTAATGTTCGATGATGATTTGTATTATGAGTTATGTGTTTTTGATGACCGAATTTTGTTCGGTGTCCCGTATGAGATCACGGACATGATGAGGAGTCTCAAAATGGTCGAGACATAAAGAATGATATACTGGATGATGTTATTCGGACACTGGAAGAGTTTTGAGAGGTACTGGGTAAAAACGGAGTGCCGGAGGGGTTACCGAGCCATAGGGGAGAGAGAGGACAGCCCACAAGGGGGTGGCGCCCCCCCATGGGGAGTCCGAATAGGACTAGGGGAGGGGGTGCGGCCCCCTTTCCCTCTCCCTCTCCCTTCCTTCTTCCCCCTTCCACCAAAGGGAATCCTACTAGGACTTGGAGTCCTAGTAGGACTCCTCTCTCTTGGCACGCCCTATAGGGGTCGGCCGGCCTCCCCCTCTCCTCCTTTATATACGGGGGCAGGGGGCACCCCAAAGTACATCAATTGTTCACTTTGCCGTGTGTGGTGCCCCCCTCCATAGTTTACTCCTCCGGTCATAGCGTCATAGTGCTTAGGCGAAGCCTTGCGAGGATCACATCATCAACACCGCCGCGACGCCGTTGTGCTGACGGAACTCTCCCTCGACCCTCTACTGGATTAAGAGTTCAAGGGACGTCATCAAGCTGAACGTGTGCTGAACACGGAGGTGCCGTACGTTCGGCACTTGGATCGGTTAGATCGTGAAGACGTTCGACTACATCAACCGCGTTAACTAACGCTTCCGCTTTAGATCTACGAGGGTACATGGACACACTCTCCCTCTTGTTGCTATGCATCTCCTAGATATATCTTGCATGATATTAGGAATGTTTTTGAAAATGCATGCTACGTTCCCCAACAGTCGCAACGGCGGAGCCCGAGGACACAGGTCCACCACGAGGATGCCGCCGCCGCCACGCCATCCTTGCTTAAACATACTGGTTTCCAAATACATCCCCAACCATAGGGCCTTGTCAAGGAAGAATCCAAACAATCTTTATTCAGGCCGTCATCGTCGTAACCAGAGCAAAGATGATGAACAACCTAAAAACCTAGACTATGAAAGAGTAAAAACAATCCATACGCGTGGATCTGGCGACTCCCCTCACTTCCAATGACCGAGGTCGCCGGCGGAGGGGAGCCGCCGGAGAATGGCATTGGAAGATCAGCCTCTCCTGGTGGCGGCTAGGGTTCCAGCCGCCAGGGACAAGAGGAAAAACATAATTGCTACCAAGCTTTGCGCATTAAACCAGACCTTATATACAAGTGTACTAAAAAGATGGGTAAAACTGTACTGCATGTCATGAGAAGAAAAGGAGTTATAAAAAAACAAAAGGAAAGGAAAGTGGACTCTGGGGCTTAGCCATTGGATGGCATTCAGAAGGTCTAAAACAATTCACCGGATTGGCACAAAAACGAACATAGTAACCCCTCCCTAAGAGCATCTCTAGCAGACCACGTATAATGCCCCGACCCACAAAATAACCGTCAAAATACCGGTCTGCGTGAAAAACCCAATCAATTAGACACTATAAACATGTCGGACCTCTAAATTTTTTGAGGGGCACGGTAAAATCCCACCTCCAACCCGCGAAAACACAGGTTTCTGCCTCGACCCGACGGTTCCCTGTATCTTGGAAAAGCGGTTGGCGGGAGGGAAATTTCAGCCCGCGCGTGTTCCCCACCCCCTTCCATAGACACCCACCATCTGTTCCGCCCGTCCGTTGCCAGCAATTCCGGCCATATCTGCGGACAGCATCACACTGCCCGGGCGCCCCTGATAACCCACAAGTGTAGGGGATTGCAATAGCTTTCGAGGGTAGAGTATTCAACCCAAATTTATTGATTCGACAAAAGGGGAGCCAAAGAATATTCTTAAGTATTAGCAGTTGACTTGTCAATTCAACCACACCTGGATAACTTAGTATCTGCAGCAAAGTATTTAGTAGCAAAGTAGTATGATAGTAATGGTAACAGTGGTAAAAGTAAAGATAGTGGTATTGTAGTGATTGTAATAGTATCAACGGTAAATCAAATAAGCGAAGCACAATATATGAAAAGCTCGTAGGCATTGGATCAGTGATGGATAATTATGTCGGATGCGATTCCTCATGTAATAGTTATAACATAGGGTCACACAGAACTAGCTTCAATTCATCAATGTAATGTAGGCATGTATTCCGAATATAGTCACACGTGCTTATGGAAAAGAACTTGCATGACATCTTTTGTCCTACCCTATCATGGCAGCGGAGTCCTAATGGAAACTAAGGAATATTAAGGCCTCCTTTTAATAGAGAACCGGACCAAAGCATTAGCACATAGTGAATACATGAACTCCTCAAACTACGGTCATCACCGAGAAGTATCCCGATTATTGTCACTTCGTGGTTGTCGGATCATAACACATAATAGGTGACTATAGACTTGCAAGATAGGATCGAGAACTCACATATATTCATGAAAACATAATAGGTTCAGATCTGAAATCATGGCACTCGGGCCCTAATGACAAGCATTAAGCATAGCAAAGTCATAGCAACATCAATCTCAGAACATAGTGGATACTAGGGATCAAACCCTAACAAAACTAACTTGATTATATGGTAAATCTCATCCAACCCATCACCGTCCAGCAAGCCTACGATGGAATTACTCACGCACGGCGGTGAGCATCATGAAATTGATGATGGAGGGTGCTTGATGATGACGATGGCGACGAATCCCCCTCTCCGGAGCCCCGAACGGACTCCAGATCAGCCCTCCCGAGAGGTTTTAGGGCTTGGCGGTGGCTCAAAACGTGATGAAACTTCCTTTCTCATTTTTTTCTCCGTGAAACGGAATATATGGAGTTGTAGTTGAGGTTTGTGGACTAGCATGGGAGCCACGAGACAGGGGGGTGCCCTATAGGGGGGGCACCCTTGTGGACAGGGTGTGGGCCCCCTGGCCTTCATCTTTTGCCAGTATTTTTTATATTTTCCAAAAGTTATCTCCGTGGATTTTCATGTCATTCCGAGAACTTTTGTTTCTGCACAAAAATAACACCATGGCAGTTCTACTGAAAACAGCGTCAGTCCGGGTTAGTTTCATTCAAATCATGCAAGTTAGAGTCCAAAGAAAGGGCAAAAGTGTTTGGAAAAGTAGATACGTTGGAGATGTATAAACTCCCCCAAGCTTAAACCTTTGCTTGTCCTCAAGCAATTCAGTTGATAAACTGAAAGTGATAAAGAAAAACTTTTGCAAACTCTGTTTGCTCTTGTTGTTGTAAATATGTAAAGCCAGCATTCAAGGTTTCAGCAAAGATTATGAACTAACCATATTCACAATAACACTCAGGTCTCATGTTTACTCATATCGATGGCATAATCAACTAGAGACCGATAATAATAAAACTCAGATGACAACACTTTCTCAAGACAATCATAATATGATATAACAAAATGGTATCTCACTAGCCCTTTCGGAGACCACAAAACATAAATGCAGAGCACCTTTAAAGATCAAGGACTGACTAAACATTGTAATTCATGGTAAAAGAGATCCAGTCAAGTCATACCCAACATAAACCAACAGTAATGCATACAAATGACAGTGTGCTCTCCAGCGGGTGCTTTTTAATAAGAAGGTGATGACTCAACATAAAAGTAAATAGATAGTCCCTTCGCAGAGGGAAGCAGGGATTTGTAGAGGTGCCAGAGCTCGATTTTAAAATAGAGAGATAAATAACATTTTGAGTGGCATACTTTCACTGTCAACGCAACAACTATGAGATGGCGATATCTTCCACACTACATGCATTATAGGCGGTTCCCAAACAGAATGGTAAAGTTTATACTCCCCCACCACCAACAAGCATCAATCCATGGCTTGCTCGAAACAACGAGTGCCTCCAACTAACAACAATCCTGGGGGAATTTTGTTTAATTATATTGATTTGCTTTGATCTTTTGGATCATGGAACTGGGTATCCCGGTTACCAGCCATTTTCTCGTGAATGAGGAGCGGAGTCCACTCCCCTTGAGAATAACCCACCTAGCATGGAAGATACAGACAACCCTAGTTGAAACATGAGCTGCTCGAGCATACAACATAGAATTTCATTTGAAGGTTTGGAGTTTGGCACATACAAATTTACTTGGAACAACAGGTAGATACCGCATATAGGAAGGTATGGTGGACTCATATGGAATAACTTTGGGGTTTATGGAGTTTGGATGCACAAGACATATTCCCGCTTAGTACAGGTGAAGGCTAGCAAAAGACTGGGACGCGACCAACTGAGAGAGCGACAACAGTCATGAACATGCATTAAAATTAGTTTACACTAAGTGCAAGCATGAGTAGGATATAATCCACCATGAACATAAATATCGTGAAGGCTATGTTGATTTTGTTTCAACTACATGCGTGAACATGTGCCAAGTCGAGTCACTCAATTCATTCAAAGGAGGATACCATCTCATCATACCACATCACAATCATTTTAATAGCATGTTGGCACGCAAGGTAAACCATTATAACTCATAGCTAATTAAGCATGGCATAAGCAACTATAATATCTAAATGTCATTGCAAACATGTCTACTTCATAATATGCTAAATCAGGAATGATGACCTCATCATATTTACAAAAACAAAAGAGGTCGAGTTCATACTAGCTTCTCTCATCTCAATCAGTCCATCATATATCGTCATTATTGCCTTTCACTTGCACGACCGAACTGAAGGAAATATGCCCTAGAGGCAATAATAAAGTTATTATTTATTTCCTCATATCATGATAAATGTTTATTATTCATGCTAGAATTGTATTAACCGAAAACATGATACACGTGTGAATACATAGACAAACATAAAGTCACTAGTATGCCTCTACTTGACTAGCTCATTAATCAAAGATGGTTATGTTTCCTAACCATAGACATGTGTTGTCATTTGATTAATGGGATCACATCATTAGGAGAATGATGTGATTGACATGACCCATTCTGTTAGCCTAGCACTTGATCGTTTAGTATGTTGCTATTGCTTTCTTCATGACTTATACAAAGTTCCTGCAACTATGAGATTGTGCAACTCCCGTTTACCGGAAGAACACTTTGTGTCCTACCAAACTTCGCAACGTAACTGGGTTATTATAAAGGTGCTCTACAGGTGTTTCCGAAGGTACATGTTGGGTTGGCATAATTCGAGATTAGGTTTTGTCACTCCGATTGTCAGAGAGGTATCTCTGGGCCCTCTCGGTAATACTCATCACCTAAGCCTTGCAAGCATTGTAACTAATGAGTTAGTTATAAGATGATGTGTTACAGAATGAGTAAAGAGACTTGCTGGTAACGAGATTGAACTAGGTATTGGATACCGACGATCAAATCTCGGGCAAGTAACATACCGATGGCAAAGGGAACAACGTATGTTGTTATGCGGTTTGACCGATAAAGATCTTCGTAGAATATGTAGGAACCAATATGGGCATCCAGGTTCCGCTATTGGTTATTGACCGAGAATAGTTCTAGGTCATGTCTACATAGTTTGGCGAATGGATGTCAAGACTGCATTCTTGAATGAATTTCTAGAAGAAGAGTTGTATATGATGCAGCCGGAAGGTTTTGTTGATCCAAAAGGTGCTGACAAAGTATGCAAGCTCCAACATTCCATTTATGGACTGGTGCAAGCATCTCGGAGTTGGAATAAATGCTTTGATAGTGTGATCAAAGCATATGGTTTTATACAGACTTTTGGAGAAGCCTGTATTTACAAGAATGTGAGTGGGAGCTCTGTAGCATTTCTAATTTTATATGTAGATGACATATTATTAATTGGAAATGATATAGAATTTCTGGATAGCATAAAAGGATACTTGAATAAAAGTTTTTCAATGAAAGACCTCGGTGAAGCTGCTTACATATTGGGCATCAAGATCTATAGAGATAGATCAAGACGCTTAATAGGACTTTCACAAAGAACATACCTTGACAAGATTTTGAAAAGGTTCAAAATGGATCAGGCAAAGAAAGGATTCTTGCATGTGCTACAAGGTGTGAAGTTGAGTCAAACTCAATGCCCGACCACAGCAGAAGATAGAGAGAAAATGAAAAATGTTCCCTATGCTTCAGCCATAGGCTCTATCATGTATGCAATGCTGTGTACTAGACCTGACGTATGCTTAGAAATAAGCTTGGCAGGAAGGTACCAAAGTAATCCAGGAGTGGATCACTGGACAGCGGTCATGAACATCCTGAAATACCTGAAAAGGACTAAGGATATGTTTCTCGTATATGGAGGTGACAAAGAGCTAGTCGTAAACGGTTACGACGATGCAAGCTTTGACACTGATCCGGACGATTCTAAATCGCAAACCGGATACGTGTTTTTATTAAACGGTGGAGTTGTAAGTTGGTGCAGTTCTAAACAAAGCATAGTAGCGGGATCTACATGTGAAGCGGAGTACATAGCTGCTTCGGAAGCAGCAAATAAAGGAATCCAGATTTCACAAGAGGACCAAGCACATCAAGAGATGCTTCAATTCCATTCGGGACCAAGTCCAAGTGGGAGACATAGAGATTTGCAAGATACATACGGATCTGAATGTTGCAGACCCGTTGACTAAGCCTCTCTCACGAGCAAAACATGATCAGCACCAAGACTCCATGGGTGTTAGAATCATTACTATGTAATCTAGATTATTGACTCTAGTGCAAGTGGGAGACTGAAGGAAATATGCCCTAGAGGCAATAATAAAGTTATTATTTATTTCCTCATATCATGATAAATGTTTATTATTCATGCTAGAATTGTATTAACCGGAAACATGATACACATGTGAATACATAGACAAACATAAAGTCACTAGTATGCCTCTACTTGACTAGCTCATTAATCAAAGATGGTTATGTTTCCTAACCATAGACATGTGTTGTCATTTGATTAATGGGATCACATCATTAGGAGAATGATGTGATTGACATGACCCATTCTGTTAGCCTAGCACTTGATCGTTTAGTATGTTGCTATTGCTTTCTTCATGACTTATACAAAGTTCCTGCAACTATGAGATTGTGCAACTCCCGTTTACCGGAAGAACACTTTGTGTCCTACCAAACTTCGCAACGTAACTGGGTTATTATAAAGGTGCTCTACAGGTGTTTCCGAAGGTACATGTTGGGTTGGCATAATTCGAGATTAGGTTTTGTCACTTCGATTGTCGGAGAGGTATCTCTGGGCCCTCTCGGTAATACTCATCACCTAAGCCTTGCAAGCATTGTAACTAATGAGTTAGTTATAAGATGATGTGTTACAGAACGAGTAAAGAGACTTGCCGGTAACGAGATTGAACTAGGTATTGGATACCGACGATCAAATCTCGGGCAAGTAACATACCGATGGCAAAGGGAACAACGTATGTTGTTATGCGGTTTGACCGATAAAGATCTTCGTAGAATATGTAGGAACCAATATGGGCATCCAGGTTCCGCTATTGGTTATTGACCGAGAATAGTTCTAGGTCATGTCTACATAGTTCTCGAACCCGTAGGGTCCGCACGCTTAACGTTACAATGACAGTTTTATTATGAGTTTACAAGTTTTGATGTACCGAAGTTTGTTCGGAGTCCCGGATGTGATCACGGACATGACGAGGAGTCTCGAAATGGTCGAGACATAAAGATTGATATATTGGACGACTATATTCGGACACCGGAAGTGTTCCGGGTGATTTCGGAGAAAACCGGAGTGCCGGAGGGTTACCGGAACCCCCCCCCCCGGAGAGTTAATGGGCCACATGGGCCTTGGTGGGAAGAGAGAGGGGTGGCCAGGAAGGGCCGCGCGCCCACTCTCCCTCTGGTCCGAATTGGACTAGGAGGGGGGCGGCGCCCCCCTCTTTCCTTCCCCTCCTCTCCCCCTTCCTTCCCCTCCTAGTAGGAGTAGGAAAGGATGAGTCCTACTCCTACTAGGAGGAGGACTCCTCCTCCTGGCGCGCCCAACAAGGGCCGGCCGGCCTCCCCCCTCCCTCCTTTATATACGGGGGCAGGGGGCACCCCATGGACACACAAGTTAATCTACGGATCGTTCCTTAGCCGTGTGCGGTGCCCCCCTCCACCATATTCCACCTCGATCATATCGTCGCGGAGTTTAGGCGAAGCCCTGCGCCGGTAGAACATCATCATCGTCACCACGCCGTCGTGCTGACGGAACTCATCCCCGAAGCTTTGCTGGATCGCAGCCTGGGGATCGTCATCGAACTGAACGTGTGCTGAACTCGGAGGTGCCGTATGTTCGGTACTTGGATCGGTCGGATCGTGAAGACGTACGACTACATCAACCGCGTTGTCATAATGCTTCCGCTTACGGTCTACGAGGGTACATGGACGAACACTCTCCCCTCTCGTTGCTATGCATCACCATGATCTTGCGTGTGCGTAGGAAAATTTTGAAATTACTACGTTCCCCAGCACGAACGATGTGTATAATAATAAGAGTGCACGTGCATTGGACTAAGCTGGAATCTGCAAGCATTCATTTCAAGAGAGAAGACAAGGTAATATGGGCTCTAAATTAAATCAACCATTATGCATATGAGAGCCACTAGACATTTTCAATATGGTCTTCTACTCTTGACCCCCAAAGAAAGGAAAAAGAAATAAAACTATTTACACGGGAAAGCTCCTAACAAGTAAAAGAAGAACGAGAAATATTTTTGGGTTTTCTTTTTAATTATTTCTACTACAGGCATGAAAATTAAACTAACTAATTTTTTGGTTTTTTAAAAGGTTTATCAAACACAAAAGAAGAAAACTAGAAAAAGAATTTAAACTAGCATGGATAGTACAATGAAAGAGTATGAGCACCAATGACTAGAATAGTGTGTGAACATGAATGTAAAGTCGGTGGGAAATACGTACTCCCCCAAGCTTAGGCTTTTGGCCTAAGTTGGTCTATGGCCATGGATAGCCTGACTGATATCCGTAGTTGTAACTGGGGTCGTACTGAGATGCAGCAGTCATTGCCTCCTCAGCTGCTACTTGACGGCGGGCTGCTTCCGCCCTCCTCTCGTGTTCATTTGCCTCCTCCCTGGTGACAACATATCTTCGTTTTGCCTGATAATCAAAAAGGGTAGGAGCAGGGAGAGTAATATAGACAGCACGGCGTCTGTCAAAGATTAGTCAATACTGGAGGAATTGGTCATTCCTTTCAAAGAATTGATGACTAATCATAGCATTATGATCTAAATAAGTAGGGAGCAACTCCTTATCATTTTCATGTATGGGTATCTCAAGATAATTAGCCACACGGGTTGCATAAATTCCTCCAAAAAAGTTTCCATCGAAACCATTATGATGCAACCTACGTGCAACAATTGCCCCTAAATTGTATTGTTTATCACCTAATACAGCACTCTTGAGAACACAAAGATCAGGGACACACATGTGACATGCTTCATCTTTACCATTAATGCATCTACCAATGAAGAGAGCAAAATAATGTACAGAAGGAAAATGAATGCTCCCTAAGGTAGCTTGTGCTATGTCCCTAGATTCTCCCACAGTGATATTAGCAAGAAAATCTTTATATTCAGATTTACTAGGTTCATTAATACTTCCCCACTATGGTAGTTTGCAGGCAGTAGTAAAATCTTCCAGGTCCATGGTATATGATTTATCATAAATATCAAACAGGACACTTTGAGAATTGCTCGAAGATGTAAATTTAAACCTTCTCACAAATGAATCAGTTAAATATCGGTACTGTGGGCACTTATCTTGCATGAATACCTCAAGGTCGGCATTACGCACATATGCATCAAATTCATCCTTGATACCCGCTGCAACCATAAATGGCTTCGATGGCCATTCACAAGGCCGTACATCAGCTTCCCTTGGTAATTTGTCGTCGAGCTCATGTATTGCGAGTCGGGGTCCTTTCTTCCTTGAAGAACCACCTTGATACATTTTCCTGAACATATTTCTTTTTCTGCAATATTTCTGAATTTTTTTAGTAACTTCAAAATAAAAGTAAATAAAACCGAACAAGATTGATAGCAACTACTCCTACAAGTGCCTAGAGCCTATATCATGCATTAAAATCACTTGGGACCTCATAAATTTGACATGCAAGCTCAAGAACAGGGTCACCTATGCAGCAAAAATTTGCAATGAATAAAGCACTAGAACAAAAACTAACTGGATCAATGGAGGAGTCACATACCAAGCAACAATCTCCCAAAGCAATTTTGTGAATGGGGCTTTGAGCAAGGAGATCGAAAATCGCAGCAAAATGAGCTAGAACTCGTGCTTGAGCTGGATGATGATTTTTTTTGAGAGGAAGAAGAAGTGTGTGGGTGCAGGAATAAGTGGAGGGGGTCCACCGTGGGCCCACGAGACAGGGGGGCATGCCCTATAGGGGGGCACCCTCCACCCTCGTGGCCAGGTGCTTGACCCCCCTACAGTATTCTCAGTGCCTAAAATCCTCAAATATTTCATAAAAAATCATAGTAAATTTGCAGGGCATTTGGAGCACTTTTATTTTCGAGATATTTTTTATTGCATGGATAATTCAGAAAACAGACAAAATATTTTATTTCTACTTTATTTATTCTAAGTAACAGAAAGTAAAGTGAGGGTACAGAAGGTTGTGCCTTCTAGTTTCGACCATCTCATGACCATCAAAAGGAATCCACTAGCAAGGTTGATCAAGTCTTGTTAACGAACTCATTCCGAATCACATAAAATCGGAGAAAATTCAAAGTGACACTAGGTTACCTCAACGGGGATATGAACATCACCAATAATAAGAATATGATACTTTTTCTTTGTAGTAGGGAGAGGAAATTCAAAACCTCCAAATATATTTGACGGAATTTTCCCAATAGAATTTATGCTGTGAACTTGAGGTTGTTTCCTCAAAAAATGTACCGTATGCTCATTTCCATTAACATGAAAGGTGACACTTCCTTTGTTGCAATCAATAACAGCATCTGTAGTATTTGAAAAGGGTCTACCAAGGATAATCGACATACTGTCGTCCTCAGGAATATCAAGAATGACAAAGTCTGTTAAGATAGTAACGTTCGCAACAACAACAGGCACGTCCTCACAAATGTCGATAGGCATGGCAGTTGATTTATCAGCCATTTGCAAGGATATCTCAGTAGGTGTCAACTTACTTAATTCAAGTCTATGGTACAAGGAAAGAGGCATAACACTAACACCGGCTCCTAAATCACATAAGGCAGTTTTAACATAATTTCTTTTGATGGAGCATGGTATAGTGGGTACTCCGGGATCACCAAGTTTCTTAGGTATTCCACCCTTAAAGGTATAGTTAGCAAGCATGGTGGAAATTTCAACTTCATGTATTTTTATTTTATTAGTGATGATATCTTTCATGTATTTAGCATAAGGGTTTAATTTAAGCATATCAGTTAAATGCATGCGTAAGAAAATAGGTCTAATCATTTCAGCAAAGCGCTCAAAGTCCTCATCATCCTTTGTCTTGGATGGTTTAGGAGGAAAGGGCATAGGTTTCTGAACCCATGGTTCTCTTTCTCTACCATGCTTCCTAACAACAAAATCTCTCTTATCATAATGTTGGTTTCTTGATTGCGGGTTATCAAGACCAACAGCAGGTTCAATTTCTATATCATTGTTATTACTAGGTTGAGAATCTACATGAACATCATTATTAGCATTATCATCAAGTTCATGTTCATCTCCGGATTGTGTTTCAGCATCAGAGATAGAAGTATCATTAGGATTCTCAGGTGTTTCTACATTAGGTTCACTAGAAGCATGCAAAGTACTATCATTTTTCTTTTTCTTCTTCTTAGAAGAACTAGGAGCATCTAGATTATTATTCTGAGAATCTTGTTCAATCCTCTTAGGGTGGCCTTCAGGATACAAAGGTTCCTGTGTCATTTTACCAGTTCTAGTAGCCACTCTAACAGCAAAGTTAGGTTTGTTGTTTAATTCATCTAGCAATTCATTCTGAGCCTTAAGTACTTGTTTAACTTGAGTGGTGACCATAGAGACATGTTTACTAGTAAGTTTAAGTTCACCCTTAACTCTAGACATATAATCACTCAAGCATCCAATCATATAAGCATTATTTTTCAACTGTCTACTAACATAATCATTGAAATTTGCTTGTTTATCCATAAAGTCATCAAACTCATCTAAGCATTGGCTATGAAACTTAGTAGACGGAATTTCAACTTTATCATATCAATAGAGAGAATTTACCTTCACTACCTGTGTCGGGTTATCAAGACGATATGTTTCTTTAGGTGGTATATTAAGACCATGTATCTCTTCAATAGGAGGTAAATTCTTAACGTCTTCAGATTTAATACCTTTTTATTTCATTGATTTCTTTGCCTCTTACATATCTTCAAGACTGAGAAATAGAATACCTCTATTCTTCGGAGTAGGTTTAGGAATAGGCTCAGGAGTTGGCTCAATTGGTTCAGGAATTGTCTTAGGAATTGGCTCAGGAAAAGTCCAATTATTTTCATTTGTCAACATATTATTCAATAACAATTCAGCTTGGTCGACTGTTCTTTCCCTGAAAACACAACCAGCACAACTATCCAAGTGGTCCTTGGAAGCATCGGTTAGTCCATTATAGAAGATATCAAGTATTTCATTTTTCTTAAGAGGATGATCAGGCAAAGCATTAAGTAATCGGAGAAGCCTCCCCCAAGCTTGTGGGAGACTCTCTTCTTTGATTTGCACAAAATTATATATTTCCCGCAAGGCAACTTGTTTCTTATGAGCAGGTAAATATTTAGCAGAGAAGTAATAAATCATATCCTGGGGACTACGCACACAACCAGGATCAAGGTAATTAAACCAAGTGTTAGCATCACCCTTTAATGAGAACGGAAATATCTTAAGAATATAATAATAGCAAGACTTCTCATCATTAGTAAACAGGGTGGCTATGTCATTTAACTTGGTAAGATGTGCCACTACAGTTTCAGATTCGTTGCCATAAAAAGGATCGGATTCAACTAAAGTAATAATCTCAGGATCAACAGAGAATTCATAATCCTTATCAATAACACAGATAGGTGAAGTAGCAAAAGCAGGGTCCGGTTTCATTCTAGCATTAAGAGATTGCTGCTTCCATTTGGCTAATAACTTCTTAAGATCATATCTATCATTGCAAGAAAAAATAGCTTTAGCAGCTTCTTCATCCATAACATAACCCTCGGAAACAACAGGAAATTCATAATTAGGGAGAGAACCTTCATCATCGCTTTCATCAATAATTTCATTTTCAATAATTTCATTCTCCCTAGCCCTAGTAAGTTGCTCATCAAGAAATTCACCTAATGGCACAGTAGTATCAAGCATAGAAGTAGTTTCATCATAAGTATCATGCATAGCAGAAGTGACATCATCAATAACATGTGACATATCAGAATTAATAGCAGTAGCAGGTTTTGGTGTCGCAAGCTTACTCATAACAGAAGGAGAATTTAGTGCAGAGCTAGATGGGAGTTCCTTACCTCCCCTCATAGTTGAGGGATAAATAGTTCTTTGATCTTTCAAGTTCTTCATAGTGATCCGCAGATATAAATCTCAAGTGACTCAAAGAATAGAGCTATGCTCCCCGGCAACGGCGCCAGAAATTAGTCTTGATAACCCACAAGTGTAGGGGATCGCAACAGCTTTCGAGGGTAGAGTATTCAACCCAAATTTATTGATTCGACACAAGGGGAGCCAAAGAATATTCTTAATTATTAGCAGTTGAGTTGTCAATTCAACCACACCTGGATTACTTAGTATCTGCAGCAGAGTATTTAGTAGCAAAGTAGTATGATAGTAATGGTAACAGTGGTAAAAGTAAAGATAGCGGTATTGTAGTGATTGTAACAGTAGCAATGGTTAAGCAAATAAGCGAAGCACAATATATGAAAAGCTCGTGGGCATTGGATCAGTGATGGATAATTATGTCAGATGCGATTCCTCATGTAATAGTTATAACATAGGGTGACACAGAACTAGCTCCAATTCATCAATGTAACGTAGGCATGTATTCCGAATATAGTCACACGTGCTTATGGAAAAGAACTTGCATGATATCTTTTGTCCTACCCTCCCGTGGCAGCGGGGTCCTAATGGAAACTAAGGGATATTAAGGCCTCCTTTTAATAGAGAACCGGACAAAAGCATTAGCACATAGTGAATACATGAACTCCTCAAACTACGATCATCACCGAGAAGTATCCCGATCATTGTCACTTCGGGGTTGTCGGATCATAACACATAATAGGTGACTATAGACTTGCAAGGTAGGATCAAGAACTCACATATATTCATGAAAACATAATAGGTTCAGATCTGAAATCATGGCACTCGGGCCCTAGTGACAAGCATTAAGCATAACAAAGTCATAGCAAGATCAA
The DNA here is from genome assembly GCF_018294505.1 of Triticum aestivum. Lineage (NCBI taxonomy): Eukaryota > Viridiplantae > Streptophyta > Magnoliopsida > Poales > Poaceae > Triticum > Triticum aestivum. Next base: position 711,815,423 of record NC_057810.1, on the reverse strand, counting down.
TCTCAGAACATAGTGGATACTAGGGATCAAACCCTAACAAAACTAACTTGATTACATGGTAAATCTCATCCAACCCATCACCGTCCAGCAAGCCTACAATGGAATTACTCACGCACAGCGGTGAGTATCATGAAATTGGTGATGGAGGATGGTTGATGATGACGATGGCGATAAATCCCCCTCTCCGGAGCCCCAAACGGACTCCAGATCAGCCCTCCCGAGAGGTTTTAGGGCTTGGCGGCGGCTCCGTGTCGTAAAACGCGATGAAACTTCCTCTCTCATTTTTCTCTCTGTGAAATGGAATATATGGAGTTGGAGTTGAGGTCGGTGGAGCAGCAGGGGGCCCATGAGACAGGGGGCGCGCCCTATAGGGGGGGCGCCCTCCACCCTTGTGGATAGGGTGTGGGCCCCCTGGACTTCATCTTTTGCCAGTATTTTTTATATTTTCCAAAAGTTATCTCTGTGGATTTTCATGTCATTCCGAGAACTTTTGTTTCTGCACAAAAATAACACCATGGCAGTTCTGCTAAAAACAGTGTCAGTCCGGGTTAGTTTCATTCAAATCATGCAAGTTAGAGTCTAAAACAAGGGCAAAAGTGTTTGGAAAAGTAGATACGTTGGAGACGTATCAGCCCCTCACCCGGTTCCATCTAGCCGCTTCACCGGCTCCCCGGATCCGCCGAGTTGAGCCACCCCGAGTCGCCGTCGCTGCACCGGGATCGACCACCATAGAGCCACTGCCACGAGCCGCCAGTGAGTACTTGTGCTTGTGCTTTCGGATGCGATATGCATAGTTGGTTCATGCGGCATTCGTATTTGTTATTTTTGATGGAATTGAGCCCTCGCGAGAGGTTTTTGTAATTTAGGTTTGCCATTGTTCGTAGTCTTGCTCGTTTTTGGGACAAGCGACCCCTGAAAAACATCATGACATGTTGTGTGATTCTTCATAATATGATTCTCAAAGATGAGAGAGGCATGAACTTGGAGTTCTTCTACAACAATGTGGGTAGCCGTGTCAAACCAGCTAGAGAACCTAACCGCGTTAGAGCATTTCTGCAGACCTACCGGGAGATTGAAGATGCAAACACCCACTTTTAGCTTCAGGAGGATCTCACTGAAAACCATTGGGAAGGGCTGGGCGGTAACACATTCCATTTTTGCATTCATTTCATTTAATTCATGTGCGATTTGTTTTCGGGATAAGTTTTATATTGAATTATTTAGTTTCCTTTGGTGATTTCAATAATTATTGTAATTTGGATGAATGTTGTATTGTAATATTGACATTTTATCTTATACTGAATTAATAATTTTGAATATGTGGTCAAATTCAGATAAAAACCCATCTAATTTGCGGGTTGGCATGGGCTGCGTCCAAGCAGACCCCACATTGCGGAACTGCAAATATTCCGTGTTACAGTTCCGCTATGCGGGGTCTGCTCGGCCACCGCCCGCGCCGACCTCCAAAGCCATTTTTTCACGAACTGTAAACGAGTTTTGTGGGTCGGCGATATACGGGGTCTGCTAGAGATGCTCTAACAGTCGCCTCCTCCACCCCCTCTCGCCCGGTACCCCACTTTCCCGTTGCTACAGCTGCAACATGGAGATGTACACCCATTATTCCTTTTCAAAAAGAGTATATTGGTACATCATTAAACCATATGGTTTTAAAAATATATATTTTTAAAAAATGTACATTGTGTATCCCTCACATATATTATGAAATATATTGTCAAATTTGTACACTGGTGCTCCAAAAACAAGGATACTGCATTCTAGAATTTTCTACAAATATATTTTCTTAATCATATAATAGAACCACTATTACAATATTTTTAAACCATATGGTTTAGAGATATCTAATATACATATGTATAGACTATACAAATTACACAAGTATAAAAAATAATTATAAATTGTTAGAAAGCAGAAGTTAAATTCAGCGCAATACTTAAGTATTTTTCAATCATATACAATACAAATATATAATAAAAAATTAAATAATATTGTTAAGTATACGAAATAAGCAATGAAAAAATACTCCTTTTCATAAAATAGTATACCCCTTAACACAGTACTATAGTAAGTATAAAATTTTAGTATAAAATATGTATATATATCAAGAGGAGCAGGGTAGGAAATTGAAGTTGGTGAGTCGAATTATTTTTTGGAGATCCGTACACTCAAATTTGAAATGTTGGCTCCGCCACTGCGCCGCAGGAGCCGGAGCCGCCACCGCCATCGCGGGAGCCGAAGGAAGCGAGGAACAAGAACATAAATAGGTGATTATCCGAATACCTCGCCCTCTTCTTCATCCCTGGGCAAGTGGATCCTTCCCCCTCGCAGCAGCGCCCGAGGGGAACCTCGATCTCATCGAGAGGGGGTTGACGGGGGCGCTCGGGTTATTGGCGGCGTGCTCCGTTCGACTTCCCGGGTGGCATGCGAGGATCCCCTAGAGGATGCGGCTGACCTGACTTCGGATCATGGGATGAGATTAACAAGGCGAGATTCGGGCCATGTTCTGTATTTCCAGTTCACTCACCTGATGATTTCAATGGAGACGAGCCTCCACTTCTTGGGAGCGCTCTGCCATCTAGATGGTCAGGATCTTTTTGTGAAACAGGCTGGCAGCGTATGCAACGGGCAGGGACGCGTGCGTGTTTATATGGGCACTTGGCCGAGAGAAGATTACAAAGAGAGGAGGTTTAAGGAGGTGAGGATAGATCTCATCTACTACGTACAAGATAACTACAACAGAGAGATCAATCCTACCAGCCCAACCTCCCAACAGAATACAACACGCACGCCACATGACTTGGTACACACGGTTTATACATATACCATATATACAAAGAAATACAATGTCTAACACCCCCCTCAATCACAACTGTCTAAGTTGAGATTGCAACGAAAAACTGCTAATTGCTTAGCTGTTAGAGGCTTGGTGAACCCATCCGCCACTTGATCACCGGTAGGGATAAATCTGATATTCAACAACTTGTTTGCCACCCACTCTCGAACAAAATGATAATCAATCTCAATATGTTTCATCCGAGCATGAAAGATAGGATTAGCAGACAAATAAGTAGCACCAATATTATCACACCAAAGAGAAGCTGATCTAGGATGAGGAACACCCAATTCTATAAGAAGATTCTGAACCCAAATAATCTCTGCAGTAGCATTGGCAAGGGCTTTGTATTCAGCTTCTGTACTAGACCGACATACAGTAGGTTGCTTGCGAGCTGTCAAGGACACCAAGTTACTGCCAAGGAAAACCGCAAAGCCACCTGTGGACTTGCGATCATCAGGACAATCGGCCCAATCTGCATATGAGAAAGCACTGACAACCATGGAATCAGACTTAGAAATTTTGAGATCATGAGTTACAGTCCCTTGTAAACAGCGAAGAATGCGCTTGACCAATGTCCAATGTACAGTGGTAGGAGCATGCAAAAATTGACAGACTTTGTTGGCGGAGAAAGAAATGTCAGGCCAAGTCAAGGTTAAGTATTGTAACACACCTACAATGCTCCTATACTTGATTGAGTCCTCTCCTCCAAGATGCTCACCATCATAAAGAGACAATTTTTCTGACGTAGGAAGTGGTGTGTTTACAGGCTTGCAACCTTTCATGCCAACACGCGTAATCAAATCAAGCAGGTATTTTCCTTGAGATAAAACAAGACCTTCTCGAGCAGGTGTTACCTCAATACCAAGAAAATAGTGCAAATCACCTAAATCCTTGAGTGCAAAGTCCGCACGGAGATCTGTCACAAGACCTTCAACTGCCTTGGATGAGGAACTTGTAACAATGATATCATCAACATAGATTAGCATAAAAATGGTAATCCCATGACGAAAATAAAAGAACAATGAGGTATCGGCCTTGGAGGGACTAAAACCAAGAGACTGAACTTTGGATGACAGTCGAGAGTACCAGGCATGGGGGGCTTGTTTTAATCCATAAAGTGACTTATCCAGTTTGCAGACAAAGTGTGGTGAGGTTGGATCTTCATACCCACGAGGTTGTTTCGAAAATACTTCCTCTTTCAGAACACCATGTAAGAACGTGTTCTTTACATATAAATGTCTGGTACACCAATTTCTAGAGACAGCTACAGAAGGAATTAATCGAATAGTGGCTGCCTTGACAAGAGGACTAAAGGTATCCTCATAATCAAGATCATAACGTTGTTTAAAACATTTGGCAACGAGGCGTGCCTTATACCTGTCAATGCTGCCATCTGCTTTCGTTTTTACCTTATACACCCACTTGCAATCAATAACATTCTGACCTTTACGCCGCGGAACCAAGTGCCAAGTTTTGTTGTCCAACAAGGCACCAAACTCTTCATTCATTGCACCTTTCCACTTGGGATGAGCAAGGGCCTCATTGAAATTTTCCGGCTCACATGTAGCACAAAAGGAACCCCAACGTATACAACCCTCTTTATACACTTTAGGCTGAATAATACCACTTTGGGAGCATGTGTGAGCTCGTGTTGGAGGAGGAGCAGCCGGAGGTGGGAGAATTTGTTGTCGGATCCATTGCACCGTAGGTGATCCCGAGGAAACGTCACTGGATGCATGCAACAAACCAGAGGGTGCCAAGTGGCCATCCAGGACGCTTTCAGCGGCAGTAGAAGGAGATGCCGCATCGTGGGAGGCAACCTCGTTCTGATTCGGAGAGAGCCCATGATCTACGAGAAGACCCGCCACGTCTGAGGAAGCGGCTGCGTCCACCAGCGATTGGTGCGTGGATCCTGTGATGGATCCGCCCGACCTAGGCGCTGTAGGCGGTGATCCCAGAGTGATCCGGGGCGATCCCAAGGGAGAGCATGCAGGTGAATCTGGCGCGGGACTCGCGCCGCCCAGATCGTCTGCGGCAGCAGATCCTGTGTCACTCCATGCCTGCATAAAATCATGATTTTCTGGGCGACTTTTTTCTATTTCCTGCACGCTATCAGTACATTGGTTATCAAAAGTATTGGAAATCGACAAGTGATCACTCCAAACTTCCTCAGGAGAATCAAGGCTTGAAGGATGAAAAAGAGTGGGTGGAAGGAGAACTAGCTCTGCACGAAGTTGGGCGCCGGCATTCGGATGCAAAACGGCAAAAGGAAAAATTATGTTCATCAAAGATAACATCACCTGAAACATAGACCCGCCTCGTAGAAACGTCAAGACATTTGTACCCTTTATGAAGATCATTGTAGCCAAGAAACACACATTGCTTTGACCGATACTCAAGTTTGTGCTTGTTAAAATGGCGCAAATTAGGCCAAACGGCACACCCAAAAATGCGAAGAAAAGAGTAATTAGGCTTAGTTCCAAAAAGATGTTCCAAGGGAGTTTGGTTGTGTATGACACGACTAGGAACACGATTTATAAGATATACCACAGTGAGAAACGCCTCATCCCAGAATTGAAGGGGCATAGAGGCATAAGCCAAAAGAGAGAGACCAACTTCCACTATGTGGCGATGCTTACGTTCAGCTGAACCATTCTGTTGGTGTGCATGGGGGCAAGATACATGATGAGTGATGCCAAGTTTCTCAAAAAATTGATTCAACTTTTGGTATTCACCGCCCCAATCGGTCTGCATGGCAGCAATTTTCCGACTAAATAAACGCTCAACAAGTGCTTGGAAAAGATGAAATTTCTGAAAGACATCTGACTTATGCTTGATAAGATAAAGCCAACTAAACTTGCTGAAATCATCGATAAAACAGACATCATAAAGAGACAATTTTTCTGACATAGGAAGTGGTGTGTTTACAGGCTTGCAACCTTTCATGCCAACACGCGTAATCAAATCAAGCAGGTATTTTCCTTGAGATAAAACAAGACCTTCTCGAGTAGGTGTTACCTCAATACCAAGAAAATAGTGCAAATCATCTAAATCCTTGACTGCAAAGTCCGCACGGAGATCTGTCACAAGAGCTTCAGCTGCCTTGGATGAGGAACTTGTAATAATGATATCATCAACATAGATTAGCATAAAAATGGTAATCCCATGATGAAAATAAAAGAACAATGAGGTATTGGCCTTGGAGGGACTAAAACCAAGAGACTAAAGTTTGGATGACAGTCGAGAGTACTAGGCACGGGGGGCTTGTTTTAATCCATAAAGTGACTTATCCAGTTATGCAGACAAAGTGTGGTGAGGTTGGATCTTCATACCCAGGAGGTTATTTCATAAATACTTCCTCTTCCAGAACACCATGAAAGAATGCGTTCTTTACATCTAACTGTCTGGCACACCAATTTCTAGAGACAGCTATAGAAAGAATTAATCGAATAGTGGCTGCCTTGACAACAGGACTAAAGGTATCCTCATAATCAAGACCATAACGTTGTTTAAAACCTTTGGCAACGAGGCGTGCCTTATACGTGTCAATGCTGCCATCTGCTTTTGTTTTTACCTTTACACCCACTTGCAAACAATAACTTTCTGACCTTTATGCCGTGGAACCAAGTGCCAAGTTTTGTTGTCCAACAAGGCACCAAACTCTTCATTCATTGCAGATTTCCACTTGGGATGAGCAAGGGCCTCCTTGAAATTTTCTGGCTCACCTATAGCACAAAAGGAACCCCAACGTATACAACCATCTTTATACACTTTAGGCTGAATAATACCACTTTGGGAGCGTGTATGAGCTCGTGTTGGAGGTGGGAGAAGTTGTTGTCGGATCCGTTGCACCGCAGGTGATCCCGAGGAAATGTCACTGGATGCATGCAGCGAACCAGAGGGTGCCAAGTGGCCATCCAGGACGCTGTCAGTGGCAGTAGAAGGAGATGCCGCATCGTGGGAGGCAGCCTTGTTCTGATTCAGAGAGAGCCCATGATCCATGAGAAGACCCGCCACGTCTGAGGAAGCGGCTGGGTCCACCAACGATTGGCGCGTGGATCCTGTGATGGATCCGCCCGACCCAAGCGCTGCAGGCGGCGATCCCAGAGCGATTTGGGGCAATCCCAAGGGAGAGCGCGCAGGTAAATCAGGCGCGAGACTCGCGCCGCCCAGATCATCTGCGGCAGCAGATCCTGTGTCACTCCATGCCTGCATAAAATCATGATTTTCTGGGCAACTTTTTTCTATTTCCTGCACGCTATCAGCAGAGTGGTTATCAAAAGTATTGGAAGTCATCATATGATCACTGCGAACTTCCTCAGGAGAATCAAGGCTTGAAGGATGAAAAAGAGTGGGTGGAAGGAGAACTAGCTCCGCACGAAGTTGGGTATGCTACGAGCAGGGACGCGTGCGTGTTTATATGGGCAGTTGGTCGAGAGAAGATTACAAGGAGAGGAGGTTTGAGGAGGTTAGGATAGATCTCATCTACTACGTACAAGATAACTACAACAGAGAGATCAATCCTACCAGCCGAACCTCCCAACAGAATACAACACGCACGCCACATGACTTGGTACACACGGTTTATACATATACCGTATATACAAAGAAATACAATGTCTAACACTTTTTCCTTTTCATGTGAGGAAGAACTAGGTGTGAGCAACTCTAGCTACCGTACAGTTGTATATTTGTTACATGGATGACCTGTAAAGCACATAGACTCACTGCCTTTTTCATCACATTGTATAATAGGAATGATTCTTTCTCTGGTTTGGTTTTGTGGCTCAAACCAAACGGTTGTCCGTACAGTTGTATATCCTTTCACCTATATGTCATGGTTTAAGCCTCACTTGCTTAATGGGTGCCAGTGTTGTAGTTTATGGAAGCACCATAAGGGATTTTCTCTGTTTTTATATAATTGCAAAAGGAATGGTGACCAAGAATGTAGAAGATATGTTCATCTTGCTTTATTAGTGACCAAAAATGGCCAAAAGATGTATATTTGAAAAATCTAGGAGCTAAACATGTTCCCTGGAGATCTGTTTTGTGCATCTTTTTTGTCAGAAACTTGGTTGTGACTTGTGAATGATAGGTCTACTATATGTGTCCTAGATGCCAGTATGATTTGTTGTGATCATTAGTTTTGACTTTTGAGTAGATTTTGCTTGAGCTACAGTTTTGGTTGTAGTTCTGGAGCTGGTTTGGCCCCTGGTGCTGGGTGGCACTTGAAACTTGGATGTAAATATGTAAACGGTTTGCTACATTTTGCTTCTATCTGGTTTCTGTCAAGAAAAGGGGACAACAAACAACCACTTACATTGTCCTGCTGCTAGTTGACTGAATCCTGCAACTAGAAGGGCTGAGTGTCTAACAACTAGAGGATGGACAACATCTTCTGCTGCTTCACATTCACCAATCGCAAGTTAAGACAGATATGCATATCTATCTATCTATCTACTCTCTGGAAGGCCGTCCTTTCTCTCTCTAACTACAAGCGTCGGGTCCCTCTTGTGTCGCCTCCCACGTGGGCGGCTCGGACGTTGTCTGGTTCGTGGTGGCGTTGACGGCAGCTAGACTGGGCAAGGTAGATGCAGCAGTACAACACTGAAGATGGATTAGTGGTAGGTGGCTGCGGTGGCCTCATACCCGACAGGCGTCCTGATTGAGGAGTGCGCCGGACTGGTGGGTGCCCCATACCCGATAGGCGTCCTTGTTGGGACCCCGGGTTTTAGATGTTAGGTTTGGCTGCGAGGTCTGTTTGGTATTAGGCCCAGACTATTAGCATCCCTTCATCAACTGGATAGGAGTGGCGACAGATGTTGTCTAGATGTGGCTTTAGTCTTACTGTTGTATGACTTTGTAAGGTCTTGTGTGAATAATTAATAAAGTGGCTGCATGCATCGTTCAGATGCAGAGGCCTGAGGCTCCTCCTCCTTTTCTAAAAAAAAATCTATCTATCTATATGGGTGTGCGTCATGCACCAGAGAATTTCGCATGGATGCAGCCACAAGTGCTCATGCATGAGCCTAATTTTTTTTTTATTCAGTATATACAATTTTGTTTCGCCAAGGCTGGACCATCAACTCTAACAGCAGTACCGGCCTAGCCACACAGTAACAATTTAAATATAATCTAATATGATAAAGTTGCTAAATGTAATCAACTTGTGGTGTTTTTTGACTAACAATCAACTTGTGGTGTTAACATGCAAGTTTTATCTGCAGGTTGCACAGTAGATGGTTTGGATTTTTTGGATGTGGCCTCTACCTTTGATAAAAACCTATTCGGTTTTGAAAATAAACATAACTATCAGTCTTGGGCCTTCCCTTTGGGAGGAGGGGGATCTAGTTACACAGGAAGCAAATGACCACCTGCAGAAAAGCTTGTGAAGAAGAGATCAAAGAGGCAATATTTGGATCTTATGCTCATGGGACCCCTGGCCCCGATGGTCTGTCTTTCCTGTTTTACCAAACTTTTTGGGAGGTGATTAAAACTGATTTTATGGCCTTAGTGAAAGATTTTGAAGGTGATAAATTGGATCTGCATAGATTAACTTTGCTTTGATTGTCCTTATTCCCAAAGAGCATGATACAAAAGACATGATTTTTTTGGCCTATTAGTCTAAGTAATTGTGGTGTTAAATTTTTCTCTAAAGCTATGTCCAACAGAGTTTCCCACATTGGTCATAGGTTGATTTCTTCTAACCAAGCTACCTTTATTAATGGGAGGTACATTTTAGAGAGTGTGGTGATGGCCCATGAAGTTATTCATGAGGTGAAAAAAATCTGGATCTCAAGGTTTAGTGCTTAAGTTGGATTATGAAAAAGCATATGATAGAATTAGCTAGGATTTCCTTTTTGAGGTGCTACACTCTAGAGGTTTTGGCCCAAAGTGGATTTATTGGATTAAAAGTACTTTAGTTTTAGTGTGAGAATTAATGATACTATTGGTCCTCATTTTGTAGGGGGGAAGGACTCAAGCAAGGGGACCCGCATTCCCCCTTGTTCTTTATTCTGATAGCTGATGTTTACACCAAAATGCTTCAAAAATATGCTTCTCAAGACCCAATTTCTGGGCTTCTGTCCCAAGTAATTCCAGGGGGTGTGGATAGTCTGCAATATGCTGATGACACCATACTCTTTTTGGAAAACTCTATCCATAAAGCAAGAAATTTTGAATGTCTTTTGTCCTATTTTGAAAATCTCTCGGGGACGAAAATTAATTTTCACAAAAGTGATTTGATGACCATCAATGTGGAGGAGGCAGTTGCTAAGGAATTTGCCCAAATTTGTTGTTGTAAACTTGGTTCTTTTCCTATCAAATATCTTGGGGTGCCTCTGCATAATGATAAACTTAAACGAGAAGACCTTCAACCTATCATTGATAGAATTATCAAAAGCATTTCTGGTTGGTTGGGGAGATTCCTTACATATAAAGGGAAAATAATATTACTTTTTGTCTGTGTGATTAGCATTCCTGCATATCTTATGTCTGTGATCATATTTCCCAAATGGGCAATCAATGCTATAGATTACCAAATGGCCCACTTCTTTTTGGGAGAATTTGGGTGATCAACACAAATACCATTTGGCCAACTGGGGGTTGATTTCTAGGAAGAAAGAATTTGGGGGGTGGGGATCCCCAACATAAAAGAATTTAATATGGCCTTGCTAGCTTCGTGTGGAAAAAGATATTTTGATAACTCTGAAGCAGATTGGAAGAAAATCATTTTGCATAAATACAAAGTGAATTCTCATAATCTCCTCTGGGCAAAAGGTGAGGTGGGCTCTAGCTTTTGGAAGAGTATCACCTGGGCCTTGTCTGTGGCCAAAACCTTTTACATGTGGAAATTAGGAAACGGTGAACTCATTACTTTCTGGCATGACACATGGGCAGGGGGTTTCTCCCTTAAGGCGCAATTCTGGAATTCATTTAACATATTTAACCAGACTGAATGCACAGTGGCCCGGGTGTGGGACGGCAGTGATCGGAAAATGGCGCTTAGAAGATGTGTTGATCGGGTTGGCATGGATCTCTAGGAGCAGCTAATTACATTGATTAAACAATACCCTTTGCTAGATGAAATAGACACACCGATCTGGTCCCTAGAGCCTAATGGTATATACTCGGTGAAACCTTTTATACACAGATTAACTTTGGCGGGATAGCTTCTGCTATCAGTAACAAAATGTGGAAGATTCTATGCCCACAGAAAATCCATGTCTTTCTTTGGTTGTGTGTTTATAATAAGATTCTTACTAGGGACAACCTAGCAAAAAGGAGACAAGTGATGACCCCTCTTGTTTATTTTGTGCTGAAAATGAATCTGTCCAACATATTTTGTTTGACTGTGTTGTGGGCCACCAAGTGTGGGCGTTTATCTCTGTATTCTTTGAAATTGACAGGATTTCTAGCTTTGAAAATATCTTTGCTTTCTGGCATTCACATAAGAAAAATGCAGTGTTGGATTTGGTGATATTTGCATCCTTGTGGAGCTTGTGGAGACTGGGAAATGAGTTCTGTTTTCAGGGGCACAAATGGCGAGATGTGAAATGCATTCTTGCCAAGCTAAACTGCTATCTGCATCAATGGAAAGTTCTCTGCAACTATGCACAAGCGACACTACTGCAGTGCGCGCTGCATCCTCCTGTTGGACAAGCGACGTGGAGAGCTTCTTCGGATTGCGTGGAGATGAACAAAAGGGACCAATGAGTAATGACGAAGACGTGTTCAATGCAGCTGGACGAAGCAAAAGTAGATCATATATGCTGGCTCGCTCTTCTTGTTCTCATTTGGGCTCTGTAATAAAAAGCTGGTTATGTATTACGCCCTCTTTAAAGAAATATAAGAGCGTTTAGATCACTAAAGTAGAGATCCAAACGCTCTTGTATTTCTTTACGGAGGGAGTAGAACCTATCTGGTGGTGAGAGAACTTTTGCTCTCGTTCATGTTGGCTGTAGGATGGTAGTTAGACCAAAGACCTTTCAGCCTTAGTTCCGTTTTGTGTGTTTCTGATTTGTGGTCGTCTGAACTGGTTGTATTGGTCGTTTTTGCTTCATAATATACTAGCACATATGCCTGTGCGTTGCAACGGGAGAAAAAATATATTGTATGTTTATAGTATAATTAGCATGGCTCAAGACGCTCTAATGATCTACGTCCTCTATTTCAACATTATCGTCTCACCATGTTACATTGTATATTTTGAGTGGTTGCGGTATTTATTCCGTTTTTACGTATGTCCGTGTGTCGTCATGTTTTTAATTTTGTTCACAAATTAAAAAGAAGTTTAGGATTTCCAAACGTGTTCATGTTTCCAAGGATGTTTACAAATTTTATAAATGTTTATGGTTTCAAATTTTTGTTTGGAACTTTAAAAAATATTATTTTTTTCAAAATTTGTTGAAATAATCAAAAATCTTTGATGGTTACCAAATTTGTTCGGAATTTTATAAAATATTCCCGGTTTCATGATCACAACTTCAAAAATGTTTAGGAATTTCAAAACATGTTCATTGTTTCAAAGTTTGTTCATGTTTCCAAAAATATTAAAATATACAATTTTTGTTCTTGCTTTTCAAAATATATTCATGGTTTTCAAAAACATCAAAATTGTTCAAAGTTTCCAGAATTTGTTCGCGCTTTTTAAGAAAAAATCAAGGTTTTTAAATTATCTGTTTCAAAAAATTGTTCAAATTTTCTTCGTACTTTTAGAAAAATGTTTGCACTTTTTCAAAAGATTTTGGAGTTTAAAAAAATTGCTACAGTGCCATGTCTTCTTTAAGTATATTCTGTGGTGATAAGGAAACACAAATAGTCAATAGCTCAGCTGGCTAACATCATCCATGCAAGACCGACAGGTCATGAGTTCAACCCTGTGTGGGTGACCCGAGGATCGCCGGCGGCCTAGCGTCCATGTCGACGGCACAGAAGTGGCGATTCCCTCAGGAGGAGCAGATGCCGAAGAGCAGCCGCCGACCGCTACCCAGAAAGTTGGGCACCAGGAATGTCCGGCCCTCGACGGGCAGCTCCCAGGCGCCCTCCTTGGCTCCCAATCAGGGACCGCATGTTCTTCACCATGTCCGCTTACTCGCGCCTGGACGTCCCCCAAGGGGGACCCTGGTTTGAGGCCCTGCAGCAGCAACAACACCTCCCCGGCGACCGCCGCTGGGCCTGGAGCGCCCTTCCTGACCCGCCCGGCATCCCCCGTTGCCAGAGGGAGGACGTCCGGGCCTACTTCGTCGCGGGCGCGCGCGTTTGGGTCTCGTTGCGCCTTCAGGGCACCTATTCCTTCCACACGGCGCGCCAGCGGTGGCGCAATGAGGCCTTGTACAATGAGGGGTGCTTAGGAGAGGTGCTTAGGGAAATAAACCAGACTTTTCTTAAGCACCGGTGCTTATTTGTACAGGATAGACGCTTAACTAAGCGTCTCTCCTGTAGAAATAGGCACCGGTGCTTCAGAAAACCCCGGTTTATTTTTCTAAGCATCTCTCTAAGCACCTCCCATTGTACAAGGCCTGAGTAGGCCTGGACGGAACGAGCGGGGTAACATCCTCATGACCAATTTTTTGTTTATGTACCGACTAGCAAAAAGACTTGTGTGTTGTAACGGTTACAAAATAGATTATCCAAACAATAGTATACCACTAAAACTTGCAAGTACTCCTAAAAAAACTAAAACTTGCAAGTAGAAAAACAATATTCATATTACTCAGCGTTTTTGAAAAGAAATCTGTTCTCAAATAAAAAATATTTTCTTACTAAATCTAAAGAGTAAATGTCATTATTTTTACCTCAAAATATGCGCTTGTGATAGAGAACATCACAATCGAGATTCTATCAAATTTTTACCACTAATTTAGAGAGTCCTTACATACAACTCTCTCCTCCCCCCCGACCTGCTTTAGTGCTGGTTTAACATGCTACGTGGTCGGTTAATTTAACATCCTATTTTTTCTCCCGTTTTAGATGATCGAACCAAATCGATTTTCGGTTCAGGGATGAGTCCTGCATGTCAGCAGGAGCACACTGAACTAATAAATTTATACCTACTTTATAATAAAGTGTGGATTGCTTCTGCACACTCGTTGTGAGTATTTTTGCAAAAAGACCCTATAATTTACAGGAATCAACCCGCAGTCCACCATAGCCCGACCGTAAGTGCAAAAAAACGTTCCATATGCAACCCTAACTCACCCGGCGTTGACATTGCTATCGCGCACGAGAAGACGAGGGTTCCCTCTGCCGCCACCGCGCCCCCATCCTCATGTCCCCGGTGGTCATAGTTCACTGGCGCCGGTGTGCTACCGTCCTACTCCTCTCCCTCTCCACCATGCTCTTCCCACTGCCACAGCGCCACAAACCACATGTTCGTCAGTCAACAGTCATTTGGCAGTTGAAAAGAAACTCATAATACATGCTGGTGCTTAGTGAAAGAAATATGCCCTAGAGGCAATAATAAAGTTATTATTTTATTTTCTTATTTCATGATGAATGTTTATTATTCATGCTACAATTGTATTAACCGGAAACTTAGTACATGTGTGAATACATAGACAAAACACATTGTCCCTAGTATGCCTCTACTTGACTAGCTTGTTTATCAAAGATGGTTATGTTTCCTAACCATAGACATGAGTTGTCATTTGATGAACAGGATCACATCATTAGGAGAATGATATGATGGACATGACCCTTCCGTTAGCTTAGCATTATGATCGTGACAGATTCATTGCTACTGCTTTCTTCATGACTTATACAAGTTCCTCACACTATGAGATTACACAACTCCCGAATACTAGAGGAACACTTTGTGTGCTACCAAACGTCACAACGTAAAATGGTGATTATAAAGGTGCTCTACAGGTGTCTCTGAAGGTGTTTGTTGGGTTGGCATAGATCGAGATTAGGATTTGTCACTCTGTGTTTCAGAGAGGTATCTCTGGGCCCTCTCAGTAATACTCATCACTATAAGCCTTGCAAGCATTGTGACTAATGAGTTAGTTGCGGGATGAAGTATTACGGAACGAGTAAAGAGACTTGCTGGTAACAAGATTGAACTAGGTATGTGTTGGAAATATGCCCTAGAGGAAATAATAAATAAGTTATTATTATATTTCCTTGTTCATGATAATCGTTTATTATCCATGCTATAATTGTATTGATAGGAAACTCAGATACATGTGTGGATACATAGACAACACCATGTCCCTAGTAAGCCTCTAGTTGACTAGCTCGTTGATCAATAGATGGTTACGGTTTCCTGACCATGGACATTGGATGTCATTGATAACGGGATCACATCATTAGGAGAATGATGTGATGGACAAGACCCAATCCTAAGCCTAGCATAGAGATCGTGTAGTTCATATGCTAAAGCTTTTCTAATGTCAAGTATCTTTTCCTTAGACCATGAGATTGTGCAACTCCCGGGTACCGTAGGAATGCTTTGGGTGTACCAAACGTCACAACGTAACTGGGTGGCTATAAAGGTGCACTACAGGTATCTCCGAAAGTGTCTGTTGGGTTGGCACGAATCGAGACTGGGATTTGTCACACCGTGTAAACGGAGAGGTATCTCTGGGCCCACTCGGTAGGACATCATCATAGTGTGCACAATGTGACCAAGGGGTTGATCACGGGATGATGTGTTACGGAACGAGTAAAGAGACTTGCCGGTAACGAGATTGAACAAGGTATCGGTATACCGACGATCGAATCTCGGGCAAGTATAATACTGCTAGACAAAGGGAATTGTATACGGGATCGATTGAGTCCTTGACATCGTGGTTCATCCGATGAGATCATCGTGGAACATGTGGGAGCCAACATGGGTATCCAGATCACGTTGTTGGTTATTGATCGGAGAACGTCTCGGTCATGTCTACATGTCTCCCGAACCCGTAGGGTCTACACACTTAAGGTTCGATGACGCTAGGGTTATAAAGGAAGTTTGTATGTGGTTACCGAATGTTGTTCGGAGTCCTGGATGAGATCCCGGACGTCACGAGGAGTTCCGGAATGGTCCGGAGGTAAAGATTTATATATGGGAAGTCCTGTTTTGGTCACCGGAAAAGTTTCGGGTTTTATCGGTAACGTACCGGGACCACCGGGAGGGTCCCGGGGGTCCACCAAGTGGAGCCACGGGCCCCGGAGGGTTGCATGGGCCAAGTGTGGGAGGGGACCAGCCCCAGGTGGGCTGGTGCGCCCCCCCACAAGGGCCCAAGGCGCCTAGGGTTTGGGGGAGGGAGCAAACTCACCTAACTTGGGGGGCAAGTTTCCCCTCTCCCCCCCCTTGGCCGCACCCTAGATGGGTTTTGGGGGCAGCCGCACCCCTTGGGGTGGGAACCCTAGAGGAGGCGCAGCCCCCTCCCTCTCCCCTATATATAGTTGAGGTATTTGGGGTTGCATACATATGAGTTTCACCTCTCCCTGGCGCAGCCCTACCTCTCTCCCTCCTCCTCTCCCGCGGTGCTTGGCGAAGCCCTGCAGGATTGCCACGCTCCTCCATCACCACCACGCCGTTGTGCTGGTGCTGGATGGAGTCTTCCTCAACCTATCCCTCTCTCCTTGCTGGATCAAGGCGTGGGAGACGTCACCGGGCTGTACGTGTGTTGAACGCGGAGGTGCCGTCCGTTCGACACTAGGATCTCCGGTGATTTGGATCACGACGAGTACGACTCCTTCAACCCCGTTCTCTTGAATGCTTCCGTTTAGCGATCTATAAGGGTATGTAGATGCACTCTCCTTCCCCTCGTTGCTGGTTTCTCCATAGATAGATCTTGGTGACACGTAGGAAAATTTTGAATTTCTGCTACGTTCCCCAACAGTGTATCAGAGCTAGGTCTATTGCGTAGATTCTTTGCACGAGTAGAACACAAAGTAGTTGTGGGCATTGATTTTGTTCAATATGCTTACCGTTACTAGTCCAATCTTGTTTCGACGGTATTGTGGGATGAAGCGGCCCGGACCGACCTTACACGTACCCTTACGTGAGACAGGTTCCACCGACTGACATGCACTTGGTGCATAAGGTGGCTAGCGGGTGCCAGTCTCTCCCACTTTAGTCGGAACGGATTCGTTGAAAGGGATCCTTATGAAGGGTAAATAGCAATTGACATATCACGTTGTGGTTTTTTTTTGCGTAGGTAAGAAACGTTCTTGCTAGAAACCCATAGCAGCCACGTAAAACATGCAAACAACAATTAGAGGACGTCTAACTTGTTTTTGCGGGGTATGCTATGTGATGTGATATGGGCAAAAAGAATGTGATGAATGATATGTGATGTATGAGATTGATCATGTTCTTGTAATAGGAATCACAACTTGCATGTCGATGAGTATGACAAGCGGCAGGAGCCATAGGAGTTGTCTTAATTTATTGTATGACCTGCGTGTCATTAAACAACGCCATGTAATTACTTTACTTTATTGCTAACCGGTAGCCATAGTAGTAGAAGTAATAGTTGGCGAGACAACTTCATGAAGACACGATGATGGAGATCATGATGATGGAGATCATGGTGTCATGCCGGTGACGATGATGATCATGGAGCCCCGAAGATGGAGATCAATGGAGCTATATGATATTGGCCATATCATGTCACTACTATATAATTGCATGTGATGTTTATTATGTTTATGCATCTTGTTTACTTGGAACGACGGTAGTAAATAAGATGATCCCTTACAACAATTTCAAGAAGTGTTCTCCCCTAACTGTGCACCGTTGCTAAAGTTCGTCGTTCTGAAGCACCACGTGATGATCGGGTGTGATAGATCCTTACGTTCACATACAACGGGAGTAAGACAGATTTACACACACGAAACACTTAGGGTTAACTTGACGAGCCTAGCATGTACAGACATGGCCTCGGAACACGGAGACCGAAAGGTCGAGCATGAGTCGTATAGTAGATACGATCAACATGAAGATGTTCACCGATGATGACTAGTCCGTCTCACGTGATGATCGGACACGGCCTAGTTGACTCGGATCATGTAATCACTTAGATGACTAGAGGGATGTCTATCTGAGTGGGAGTCCATAAGATGAACTTAATTATCCTGAACATAGTCAAAAGATCTTTGCAAATTATGTCGTAAGCTCGCGCTTTAGTTCCACTGTTTAGATATGTTCCTAGAGAAAATATAGTTGAAAGTTGACAGTATCGATTATGCGGACAGTAGAAAGCTTATGTCCTTAATGCACTGCTCAGTGTGCTGAACCCCAAACGTCGTTTGTGGATGTTGCGAACATCGGACATACACGTTTTGATAACTACGTGATAGTTCAGTTAAACGGTTTAGAGTTGAGGCACCAAAGACGTTTTTGAAATGTCGCGGAACATATGAGATGTTTTCAAGGGCTGAAATTGGGATTTCATGCTCGTGCCCACGTCAAGAGGTATAAGACCTCCGACAATTTTCTTAGCCTGCAAACTAAGGGAGAAAAGCTCAATCGTTGAGCTTGTGCTCAAATTGTCTGAGTGCAACAATCACTTGAATCGAGTGGGAGTTGATCTTCCAGATGAGATAGTGATGTTTCTCCAAAGTCATTGCCACCAAGCTGCTAGAGCTTCGTGATGAACTATAACATATCAGGGATAGATATGATGATCCTTGAAGTATTCACGATGTTTGACACCGCGAAAGTAGAAATCAAGAAGAAGTATCAATTGTTGATGGTTAGTGAAACCACTAGTTTCAAGAAGGGCAAGGGCAAGAAGGGATACTTCATGAAACGGCAAATCAGCTGCTGCTCTAGTGAAGAAACCCAAGGTTGAACCCAAACCCGAGACTAAGTGCTTCTGTAATAAGGGGAACAACCACTGGAGCAGAATTACCCTAGATACTTGGTAGATGAGAAGGCTGGCAAAGTCGATAGAAGTATATTGGATATACATTATGTTAATGTGTACTTTACTAGTACTCCTAGTAGCACCAGGGTATTAGATACCGGTTCGGTTGCTAAGTGTTAGTAACTCGAAATAAAAGCTACGGAATAAACAGAGACTAGCTAAAGGTGAGCTGACGATATGTGTTGGAAGTGTTTCCAAGTTTGATGTGATCAAACATCGCACGCTCCCTCTACCATCAAGATTAGTATTAAACCTGAATAATTGTCATTGTGTGTTTGCGTTGAGCATAGACATGATTGGATTATGTCTATCGCAATACGGTTATTCATTTAAAGAGAATAATGGTTACTCTATTTATTTGAATAATACCTTCAATGGTCTTGCACCTAAAGGAATGGTTTATTGAATCTCGATCGTAGTGATACACATTTTCATGCCAAAAGATATAAGATAGTAATGATAGTACCACCTACTTGTGGCACTGCCATGTAAGTCATATTGGTATAAAACGCATGAAGAAGCTCCATGTTGATGGATCTTTGGACTCACTCGTTTTGAATAGTTTGAGACATGCGAACCATGTCTATTGGTGTATATGCATGAAGAAACTCCATGCAGATGGATCGTTTGGACTCACTTGATTTTGAATCACTTGAGATATGCATATCATACCACATGGGCAAGATGACTGAAAAGCCTCATTTTCAGTAAGATGGAACAAGATAGCAACTTGTTGGAAGCAATACATTTTGATGTGTGCAGTCCAATAAGTGCTAAGGCACGCAGTGGATATCGTTGTGTTCTTACTTCACGGATGATTTGAGTAGATACTGAGTATATTTACTTGATGAAACGCAAGTCTGAATTATTGAATGGTTCAAGTAAATTCAGAGTGAAGTTGAAGATCATCGTGACAAGAGGATAAAATGTCCATGATATGATCATAGAGATGTGTATCTGAGTTACGAGCTTTGGCACGCATTAAGACATTGTGGAAATTGTTTCACAATTAATACCGCCTGGAACATCATAGTGTGATGGTGTGTCCGAACATCATAGTTGCACCCTATTGGATATGGTGCGTACCATGATGTCTCTTATCGAATTACCACTATCGTTCATGGGATAGGCATTAGAGACAACCGCACTCACTTTAAATAGGGCACCACGTAATTCTGTTGAGACGACACCGTTTGGAGAAACCTAAGTTGTCGTTTCTTAAAAGTTTGGGGCTGCGACGCTTATGTGAAAAGTTTCAGGTTGATAAGCTCGAACCCAAAGCGGATAAAATGCATCTTCATAGGACACCCAAAACAGTTGGGTATACCTCCTAATTCAGATTCGAAAGCAATAGGGATTGTTTCTTGAATCGGGTCCTTTCTTGAGGAAAAGTTTGTCTCGAAGAATTGAGTGGGAGGATGGTGGAGACTTGATGAGGTTATTGAACCGTCACTTCAACTAGTGTGTAGCAGGGCACATGAAGTTGTTCTTGTGGCGTCTACACCAATTGAAGTAGAAGCTTATGATAGTGATCATGAAGTTTCGGATCAAGTCACTGCCGTACCTCGTAGGACGACAAGGACACGTACTGCTTCGGAGTGGTACGGTGACCCTGTCTTGAAGGTCATGTTGCTAGACAACAATGAACCTACGAGCTATGGAGAAGCGATGGTGGGCCCAAATTCCGACAAATGGTTAGAAGCCATGAAATCCGAGATAGGATCCATGTATCAGAACAAAGCATGAACTTTGGTGGACTTGCCCGATGATCGGCAAGCCATTGAGATAAATGGATCTTTAAGAAGAAGACGGACGTGGACGGTAATGTCACCGTCTATGAAGCTCGACTTGTGGCGAAGAGTTTTTCACAAGTTCAAGGAGTTGACTACGATGAGATTTTCTCATCCGTAGCGATGCTTAAGTCCGTCGGAATCATGTTAGCATAAGCTGCATTCATGAAATCTGGCAGATGGATGTCAAGACGAGTTTCCTTACCAGTTTTCGTAAGGAAAGGTTGTATGTGATACAATCAGAAAGGTTTTGTCGATCCTAAGGATGCTAAAAGGTATGCTAGCTCCAGCGATCCTTCCATGGACTGGAGTAAGCATCTCGGAGTTGGAATATGCACTTTGATAAGATGATCAAAGATTTTGGGTTTATGCAAAGTTTATGAGAAACTTGTATTTCCAAAGAAGTGAGTGGGAGCACTATAGAATTTCTGATGAGTATATGTTGTTGACATATTGTTGATCAGAAATGATGTAGAATTTCTGGAAAGCATATAGGGTTATTTGAAAGGTGTTTTTCAATAGAAAACCTGGATTAAGCTACTTGAACATTGAGCATCAAGATCTATGAGGATAGATCAAAAACGCTTAATGGTACTTTCAAATGAGCACATACCTTGACATGATCTTGAAGATGTTCAAGATGGATCAGTCAAAGAAGGAGTTCTTGCCTGAATTGTAAGGTACGAAGTTAAGACTTAAAGCTCGACCACGGCAGGAAAGAGAGAAAGGACGAAAGTCGTCCCCTATGCTTCAGACGTAGGCTCTATAGTATGCTATGCTGTGTACCACACCGGAAGTGTGCCTTGCCATGAGTCAGTCAAGGGGTACAAGAATGATCCAGGAATGGATCATTAGACAGCGGTCAAAATTGTCCTTGTAACAAATAAGGACATGTTTCTCGATTATGGAGGTGATAAAGAGTTCGGCGTAAAGGGTTACGTCGGTGCAAGCTTTAACACCTATCCGAATGACTTTGAGTAGCACACCGGATACGTATAGTGGAGCAACCATTTGGAATAGCTCCAAGTGGACCGTGGAAGCAGCATTTACAATATGACATAGAGAATTGCGAAGTACATACAGATCTGAATGTTGCAGACCCGTTGACTAAAACCTCTCTTACAAGCAAAACATGATCAAACCCCAGAACTCATTGAGTCTTAATCACATGATGATGTGAACTAGTTTAATGAAACTAGTAAACTCTTTGGATGTTGGTCACATGGCGATGTGACCTGTGAGTGTTAATCACATGGCGATGTGAACTAGATTATTGACTCTAGTGCAAGTTGGAGACTATTGGAAATATGCCCTAGAGGCAATAATAAATAAGTTATTATTATATTTCCTTGTTCATGATAATCGTTTATTATCCATGCTATAATTGTATTGATAGGAAACTCAGATACATGTGTGGATACATAGACAACACCATGTCCCTAGTAAGCCTCTAGTTGACTAGCTCATTGATCAATAGATGGTTACGGTTTCCTGACCATGGACATTGGATGTCATTGATAACGGGATCACATCATTAGGAGAATGATGTGATGGACAAGACCCAATCCTAAGCCTAGCATAGAGATCGTGTAGTTCGTATGCTAAAGCTTTTCTAATGTCAAGTATCTTTTCCTTAGACCATGAGATTGTGCAACTCCCGGATACCGTAGGAATGCTTTGGGTGCACCAAACGTCACAACGTAACTGGGTGGCTATAAAGGTGCACTACAGGTATCTTCGAAAGTGTCTGTTGGGTTGGCACGAATCGAGACTGGGATTTGTCACTCCGTGTAAACGGAGAGGTATCTCTGGGCCCACTCGGTAGGACATCATCATAGTGTGCACAATGTGACCAAGGGGTTGATCACGGGATGATGTGTTATGGAACGAGTAAAGAGACTTGCCGGTAACGAGATTGAACAAGGTATCGGTATACCGACGACCGAATCTCGGGCAAGTATAATACCGCTAGACAAAGGGAATTGTATACGGGATCGATTGAGTCCTTGACATCGTGGTTCATCCGATGAGATCATCGTGGAACATGTGGGAGCCAACATGGGTATCCAGATCCCGCTGTTGGTTATTGATCGGAGAACATCTCGGTCATGTCTACATGTCTCCCGAACTCGTAGGGTCTACACAC
Source organism: Triticum aestivum (assembly GCF_018294505.1). Classification (NCBI taxonomy): domain Eukaryota; kingdom Viridiplantae; phylum Streptophyta; class Magnoliopsida; order Poales; family Poaceae; genus Triticum; species Triticum aestivum. The sequence continues at coordinate 711,792,770 of NC_057810.1, read as the reverse complement.
CTAAGGTTCGATGACGCTAGGGTTATAAAGGAATTTTGTATGTGGTTACCGAATGTTGTTCGGAGTCCCGGATGAGATCTCGGACGTCACGAGGAGTTCCGGAATGGTCCGGAGGTAAAGATTTATATATGGGAAGTCCTGTTTTGGTCACCGGAAAAGTTTTGGGTTTTATCGATAACGTACCGGGACCACCGGGAGGGTCCCGGGGGTCCACCAAGTGGAGCCACGGGCCCCGGAGGGTTGCATGGGCCAAGTGTGGGAGGGGACCAGCCCTAGGTGGGCTGGTGCGCCCCCCCCCCACAAGGGCCCAAGGCGCCTAGGGTTTGGGGGAGGGAGCAAACCCACCTAACTTGGGGGGCAAGTTTCCCCTCTCCCCCCCCCCTTGGCCGCACCCTAGATGGGTTTTGGGGGCAGCCGCACCCCTTGGGGTGGGAACCCTAGGGGAGGCGCAGCCCCCTCCCGCTCCCCTATATATAATTGAGGTATTTGGGGTTGCATGCATATGAGTTTCACCTCTCCCTGGCGCAGCCCTACCTCTCTCCCTCCTCCTCTCCCGCGGTGCTTGGCGAAGCCCTGCAGGATTGTCACGCTCCTCCATCACCACCACGCCGTTGTGCTGCTACTGGATGGAGTCTTCCTCAACCTCTCCTTCTCTCCTTGCTGGATCAAGGCATGGGAGACGTCACCGGGCTGTACGTGTGTTGAACGCGGAGGTACCGTCCATTCGACACTAGGATCTCCGGTGATTTGGATCACGACGAGTACGACTCCTTCAACCCCGTTCTCTTGAACGCTTCCGCTTAGCGATCTACAAGGGTATGTAGATGCACTCTCCTTCCCCTCGTTGCTGGTTTCTCCATAGATAGATCTTGGTGACACGTAGGAAAATTTTGAATTTCTGCTACATTCCCCAACAGTATGATGATACCGACGATCGAATCTCGGGCAAGTAACATACCGATGACAAAGGGAACAACGTATGTTGTTATGCGATTTTACCAATAAAGATCTCCGTAGAATATGTAGGAACCAATATGAACATCCAGATTCCGCTATTGGTTATTGAACGGAGACGTGTCTCGGTCATGTCTACATAGTTCTCGAACCCGTAGGGTCCGCAAGCTTAACGTTCGATGACGATTGGTATTATGAGTTTATGTGATTTGATGTACCGAACAAGGAGTCCAAGATGTGATCACGGACATGACGAGGAGTCTCAAAATTGTCGAGACATAAAGATTGATATATTTGACGGCTATGTTCGGACACCGGAAGTGTTCCGGAGAAGTTTCGGATAAAACCGGAG